>NC_070645.1:10395654-10625402 GCF_947347685.1 Pleuronectes platessa
CAAAACCCTGCTCTGTCTGAGCCAATGACTGCAAATAAAGATGGACGACATTACTGCTCACTGCCCCCTGGTGGCCGACTGCAGTGAAGATCCTAAACTGAGCCACTTCCATGTTAGTATTTGGAAAATGGACTAAACTATAGAGCAGCATTTGAATTGTATAAATAAACTCTTTTGCTGTTCAGTCACTCACAGTTTGTACATTGCACTGTTTGATGAAACTACACAAATCCTCCTATTGTTTAGCATTAATAACAGGCAGACAACCATAAAATGGAATTAGCTACTATAAATACTAAGCTAGGTGCCATTACATAATATAAACACAAACTTAGGTGTGCACCTAAGCTGATTTATTTCATTGCATTTCAGTTGTGTGTTGGATAAAAGTGGGGATACATAATTTATTTTCTGAAACTACAATTCTTTGTTTTCTAGCCAGACTGCTGCTGGACCTCAAAGTACCATTATCTTAATTACAAATGTGGCCGTAACATAATTCAACTTCACCTGGAAGCTGAAGCTTAAGCCTGTTTGTGTGCTGAAGGAGAGAAATGGACAGAGAGTAGAGGGAGAAAAATAACCATGTTAATAGATTGCGAGCAGACGGAGAGAGAGAATGAGAAGAAGGGCAGAACTGATGGAAAATGTGCGACGAGAGGAGCAAGTTAATAGATCTTCAGCACAAACGATATTTGCCAGTGACAGGCTGTCAGAAATACACTGCTTCTCATTACATCCAGATATCGTCCTGCTGCCCTGATTTTAAATGACCAAGTGAATTGGTATTCAGCTGCTTGTGCACTGCTCCCCTCGTTAACACATACACACTGCAGTGATATTTACATAATCAATAGTTTTTAATTCAGTAGTTCGGATTCTTGTAAACTTTAAGCAGTAGCCAAACTTTTTGTGGTGCCTCATTTATCCGGAGCTGCCGCGACAGATCCTGCTGACATTCACCCAAGACTCAAGTAATCAATGATCTAATAAACATGTTGGATTATATGAGGTGGCATAGTGGGGCTCTTTATCCAGGAATGATGCTGAACTGGGGACCTGCCTTGGTTTGGAGTCACTTTACTCTTGTTAAGCATTTACAAGACACACAAGACAACAAATCAACTTTTATCTGTGGTTGAAAGGAGGTTTTCGAAGCAAATTATCATGTTTTTCACATTCTTTGTCTCAATTGATGATTCTGAACAAGACTGAAATAAGGAATGCTTTCCTCCCTGTACTCATCCTTCTAGTTTCCTCGAGTACTCTCTAATGTTCTGTGGAGCAGTTCCGCCCACTGGAGCAGAGCTATTGATTTACTGTTGAGCTGGTCAAATGCTTGGGTAAAAAACCGACAGATTAAATGTTCAGCTGTGCTGATGTTAACTTGTTTCTTTCCAACATGTTTAAGCAGAAGTGCCTAACGCTCTACATGTCCAGCTTTTCCTATATCAGTATTTGCTGCTTCTCTCTATTTTATGAAATTGTAAATTCAATATCTTTAAGGGTGGTTTCACACCTGAAAATCCAGAACAGAAGGTTCATACCTTTGTTACATTATTTACACAGGACGTGGTTAGTTTTGGGTTCTTTTTGCAATAAAGACTTTCTTGAGTTGTATCCTGAAGTCATCACCTCCATGGCCTGCGTCTACCTGTGCTTTACATGACATCCGCGTGTTGTCAATTCGGTGAATAGTTTTCTTTCTGTACGAATGGAGAAAATATATTATCCGGTTCATTTCATTGCAACAAAAAATGTTGATGGGGTTACTACCAGCATCAGTAACTTCACCCTCTTCACACGACAAACAAACTCAACTATGGCTCAATTTGATCTGGACCGAGACCACTTCTTTGTCGGACTCATGTTTGTTCAGTTGATCAGTTGGTCTGAACCTGGACTTTTTCCACACCTGTCAATCGTGATTCGGACTTAACCAGAAAGTCTAAATGTCTGAACCAAACAAAGTATTCTGAAGTGTTGCGAATCGGACATAATGAACCATTCAGATTTGGCTCTGGAAAAATATAACGATTTTTTTCTCGGATGTTTGAGCAAATGAGCAATTATTAATAGATTTATTTGTGATAAAAGCAATCGATAGTTGCAGCTTGAAGTATGACTATGATCAGTTTACCAAAACAGAATTACAAAGGATGTGAATAAGCTTTATTTAACTGAACTACTGACCTTGATGAATAAATAACATTTTGTGGTTCTCAATTGAATGTAACACTGTGAATGTTAATGACTTCAACTTCATCATTAAATAATGTATGAATCTCTTGATAACTAAGGTGGCCATTAGCCAGCACCAGGCTCAGCTGGGGTGTATCAATGACTGAGTGAGAGGCTGTTGCCGCTTTTCCTCTGTAGAGCTAAATACTGAATAAATAGCAGTAACCTTCAGGTTGAAATATGGCGTGTAATGCATCTACAGTACAAGGCATTTATATTTAAAATGTAGAAATATGTCTGTGCTCTGAGTGAAAGATCTGCCTGCTTGAATCTATAAACCCTACAACTCATCTGTATTTTTCCAAACAATAGTTCACGAGGTCCATTTAATTTTTGTCCCTGAAATAAACAAATTTTCATTTCATGCATAAAAGCTGTGGCTCTGTGGAAACTCACCTTGCCAGTGGAGATGACCATCTTTCAAGGTCGCATCAGTAGCTGATCTTAGCTTAGCATTCAGTTGCCGCCATCCATCCATTATCTTTTCAGCTTACCCTTTGGGGGAACTGGATTCCAGCCAATTCCAGCTGACATTGGGCGACAGGTCACCAGTGCATCACAGAGCCAACATACAGAGATCTATGTGCACATTCACACCTCCAGGCAAGTTGGTCTTTAATTAGCTTAGGCTGCACTTCTTTGGACTGTGGGAGGAAAACCCACAGGTCTGGGGAGAACATGCAAACTGCACTCAGAAATGTCATAGTCAGCTGGCAGGTGTGAGCCATAGACTGTACGTCAAGATGGGCGACATGACGATTTCCAGAAGTGAAGCCGAAACATCTCTATCGCCACCTGTTGAATGGCTGCAGTATAGGTCATAAATCCAGCTTCTTCCTTTTTCAATGGGATAAATTTATCAAAGAGCACGTCACATATATGGTCTCATTTTGTTATTTGATTCATAAAAATGCGGTGAAGGTCTATCTGATTTAGTGTATGACGGTAAATGTGTAAATGTCAAGCATAACTGTAACTGCTTGTTAACATTGCACATTTCTGTAATGGAGGAGGCCTCATCGCCGATAAAGAGCGACCCGTGTTATTTCTCATGATCTCCGGTGTACGTCTCTGGCATCTGGATGACCCACATGTTTCTACAGACATGGCCGCCAAATGAGCTCAGGTTTTCATGTCTCAATAAGCGAGAGGTGAGTTAATTAGAGGGGACATCGGGGATGACGGAGCGCTGTTGTCCGTGGATATGTCTGTACAGTCATCCTCTCATTTAATTAAATGTCCGGAGCAAGCCGTCATCTAACCGGGCTGCTCATTTATCCAGGCTCATGGACACAGAGAGAAAGAAAAATATAGATTGTGATCCTTATCGGGACTGAAGGAAATGATTTCCAGGCAACAGCCTCTCAGACTTATTGACACAGCAATGTTTTGTGAATCTACCGTAACAGGCTCACTGAGGTTGGTTCTGTTTATATTCTCTGAACCAGATGCTGAAGCTCTGGTTAGAAGAGTTACATCTATTCATATTACTTGGATGCTCTTTTAAATTGTCTTAATTTGATTGAAGCCTCTGTTCCCCCGCAACTACAACCTTTTGTATGTTGATTCAGCTACCACTTCCCGCATATAAATAAAGTGTGTGTGTGTGTGTGTGTGTGTGTGTGTGTGTGTGTGTGTGTGTGTGTGTGTGTGTGTGTGTGTGTGTGTGTGTGTGTGTGTGTGTGTGTGTGTGTGTGTGTGTGTGTGTGTGTGTGTGTGTGTGTGTGTGTGTGCTAGTATCTATACATATGCCTACGCTGCCCTTCACCCCTCACATCAAGCCCTCCCACTCTCACACTGTATATGAAATGGTTTGTTCATCTTGGTAATATTCTGTGTCTAATGATGCATATGAAAAGCAATCAG
Organism: Pleuronectes platessa; assembly: GCF_947347685.1. Lineage (NCBI taxonomy): Eukaryota > Metazoa > Chordata > Actinopteri > Pleuronectiformes > Pleuronectidae > Pleuronectes > Pleuronectes platessa. The sequence goes on from NC_070645.1 coordinate 10,399,762, forward strand.
TGAGGCAGCGGAGGATCTGCTTGAGGAGCCACGTTAATAACTTAGGGAAGTGGGAGATTGCACTGCCCCCATCACCCGCTCCAGCTCCTCAGCCGCACGTACACATATTACACTCATGAAATTTGCAATATGCTGCTTTTAGCACAATGTTTTGCAATACACTTAATTTTCCTTGTATGCCTTGGTGGTTTTTATCAGGTAGGAAACACAACACACAACTTTGGGACATGATTTGGATTTCAGGCCGCCAATGCAGATACTGATATTGGAGAGTAAAAGAATCAAGTATTAATATATAGGCTGATATATTTAAAGATTTTTTGGCAATGACTCTTTTAGATGTCAAACCTTTTCCACAACCATTATAACATTTAGCAGTTCAATTATAAACTTTGCTATAAATAACTTTTAAAAGAGAGGAAACACAAATTCAAATCTAAAGTTGATTGCTGGTTTTCATGTTGTCTGTTCCTCCCATTCTTGTGAACCTAATATCTGATGAATGCCTTGAGTGACTTTCTAATGTGGTACAAACATTCAGTTGGAGGATGAAGTCAATTGATTTCCCAGGTCAAATCTCAAGGTCACTGAGACCTCACAGCACATTTTCTTGCATTGTGAACGCTAATTTTCAGGAACACACTCAGGGAATCCTTTCCAATCTGGTCCAAACAGTCACTTGGACTCACAGATTAACAGATTAGATTTATATGGTCAAAGGTCACGGTGGAATCACTTAACGTGTTTTTGGCTTTCTATCTCAAGTCTGCTTTTTGGGAATCATCACTTGGACTCAAAGATTACATTCAGGTGGTCAAAGGTCATGATGACCTCATATGAATCTGAATTTTTTTGGGAAGTGGATTAAAACTGCACTGGTTAGCTGAGGTATACAACCACAGCGCGGTTATTCTAGTTTGTAAACATAATCTTTTCTGCATCGTTCTGTAAAATAAACTTTTCCATATAGGCAAAAATAAACAGTTATTCCAAGAAAGGCTCATATCAGCCAATGTATCAGCCAGTTGTTGAGTTTTTATAAATATATTTATATATATAATTTTTTCTATGCTTTGCGTACATCCCTGGGCTCACGCTTGTCTCTCACGGTATACAGTAGATATTTTGTGTTGAGCACACATTTGTTAGCCTATATACCATACATACCGCCCTCTCTATGTTTCTGTGGGCTACAATCTGGCTGACTGACGTGTATCGAGAAGCCTTTTTAAATTATTCACTCACTGCCGATTGGAGCCAAACTCACTTTCACACCTTCCCTGCAGCAACAGTTCAATCACTGTGTCTCAGCCTCCCTTCACACCTAATGGCAGCTGATGGGCGACAGTGTAAACATGGATGAATGTGTTACTTAAGTGCTCCTCATTACTGTGCATTATTTTAAATATAATTGACAACAGAGCAATATGTGCTGATGATGATAGGTCTATGATATCAATGCAAACCATAACATAATTTATTATTTGACTGTGGTGCACTGCCCCGCCAGCGCAAATCCTGCAGTTGAAAAAAACATGTACATAATTTATGTAAACAGTTGAGAACAGGCTGCAGATAACGAAGCTGCTTTACTGGTTAAACATCCCCCTCAATTTAACAGCATTCTCATTAACATTTTTGTATCAAACATATTTTCTTCCAGATTACATTTGTTTTGGACATATCGCCAATGATCAACCTTTCTTTGCCGTTAATCCTCTCGTTTGCTTTCTGGACAGTCATTGGGTTTTTATAAATCTAGCCCTCAGCTTTGTTATTTTTCAGGGAGTGTTTTTATCTGAGGTGATTTGGAGCAGTAATGATGTTGGCAGGTCTGTAGCATCTCTGGTTACGTCTGCATGATTTAGCTTCACTAAACAAACCTGATTTGTCTTTCCACCCTATTTAATTTGTTATTATAATCCATGTAGTTTGCCTCGTGTTATTCCGATACAGACTATGCAGCCCTTAACGGACTTAAAAAAGAGGGAATCCATAAATGTACATATCTTGTGTCATTGGGACTTTCCAAGGGACATCCTGCGTAAGAAAGTCCCTGTGATGAAAAAAAGTAAGAACTCCCTCTCCCTTTTAAGGATTTATAGAAAGCAACATCACTTTTATTTTGCTTGTTAACTTTGGAGCAAAGCCCTCGGAGGTGAGCTTTAGTAATAGCTGTGATGAATTTCTATTCCTGGGAGGAGGAGGAGGCTGGTTGGGTTAAAACACCAATTTACACCCCAAATTATGTTTTATACCCTTTTCTATTCTTCAGCCCTCAAATAGCCAAACCTACCTCATATAAAATGATGTGCAGAAATGGTTGTGTGGAAGTGGGATGCCAATGTAATCCGTAGCTTTGGACTTTATTAGATTTTTAAACAACCTTATAGGTCAAGTATTTCTTCATAACTATAATGTTCTAATCCATAATAGTTCATTAGTGTGAAGAATTCTCTGAGGCTGAAGATTAGTGGGACTGTCCTGCTCTGTAGCACCCCTTCACTGTTGTAGGTTTAAACTGTAGTTTTTTGACCCGCAGCCCATAGAAGCCCTCCAGTTTGACTGTGGAGGCTTTTCATCAAGCGCTGTGTTTTCCTCTCAGGCGAGTTTCTGGTGCGTTGATATAGTGATGTTTTCCCGCAGGCAACCTTCAACTTCTGCCAATTTCTTATCCATATCATCATAATCTTAATCAGCGGAGATGCTCGTGCTTGTTCGAATGGAGGATGCAGGAGACGAGCATGCCGTCCTCTCCTCAGCTGTGTTTTGACTGATGTAGGCAAACAAGGCAAGACGGGTCCTCCCAAATTGAAATGCCAGCCATCACATTAATTCCACACCATAGTCGTAAGAGACAGAGAGAGAGAGAGAGACGGAGAAGGAGGGAGAGAGAGAGAGGAAGTGTTTTCACCAAACCCATGACCCCCTCTGCCCTCCCCCTTTCTTGTTTTATTACCTCCTTTTAATTTTTCATTTGCCACAGCTTCTTCAATTATTCCACATCAATGTTTTCCGACGTTTTTGCACATTTCTACCTCTCGACCAGACGCTCACCACCCTTTCACTCTGCCTCCCCCTCCCCCTCCTGTCCTCTCTCTCTCTCTCTCTCTCTCTCTCCCCCCCCTCCCTCTCCCTCTCCCCCTCTCTCTCTCTCTCCCGGTCTTAGCGAGATGAAGCAGGAGCTGGCGGAGGAAGGCAGCAGATGCTCCATCCTCTCCAAGCAGCACCGTTTCAACGAGCACTGCTGCATCCGCTGCTGTGCGCCCTTCACCTTCCTGATCAACCCCAAGCGCCAGTGCCTGGACTGCCAGTACAACGTCTGCAAGACCTGCTGCACCTACAACAAGAGGGACAAAGCGTGGCTCTGCTGTGCATGCCAGAAGGGCAGGTTAGTGATTTCACACAGGCACATTGGCATATACACACTGGAGAGATACGCGTAATAGCAGAGGAATGAATGGGGATGAGAGAGATACGGGATGAAGCTGTGAGTTGGTTGATGGAAGGGCAGTGAAAGGGGGGGGGAGTGTGGTATGGGAAAATAAATATGGGGTGGAGAGAAGGGATTGAGAACAGATCAGGTTTTTCGGAATATGTGAACTGTAGGAGACAGATGTGAGGGGAAAAGTGAATGAATGAATGAGAGGGAAAGGATGACTTTGATGGAGTCAGTGTGGCAAGGATGGACGTTTATGGGTGTTTTAAGGATTTGGTCTATAACATCAAACTCTATACTCATTTGAAATTGTTTTCAGCTCTATTTTCCAGTCTTTTTTAACAATACTGCTGTTTGTATCCGCAAAGGAGGGAGACGCTGCGGGTCCATTAAGGGAGACTGTAATGAGAAGAAGGTTGAAATGAGTGAAACATATTAAAAGAGAATATATATATACACACTGCTGCGAAGAGATGGAGAAACAGTGGGAAGTAGGGAGATGAATAATTAGGCATCCGTCAGGTTTTATTTTTTAATTTTAGAATACAACTCCTATGTCTTATGGGAAATGTTTGTTTACTCAATTTTTGTATTTATTTGATTCTGCTTCTAAAGCAAATAGTACAGTTTTTAGAGAAAAAAGAAAAAGAAGGGAACCAAAACATAAATCATTAATAGAACCAGCAAAACAATCTGAAGAGCGGAATGAGGCAGGGGAATATGCTTCAGCTGGTGGTGTTTTCAAATGAATCTGTTTAAACATGCATGTCTGTCCAAAGCCTTGGGAATGGCTCTAGTGCGACTCGCCATTGGATGAATATTGAGCTTTTCTCTGTCTGAGCAGTAAGGGTGGGGTGTTGGAAATACTATGACACTGGAGTGTGTGTGTCAGGCTGTTGTGGATTCATGGCTAAATGAATTCAGACATCAGAATATTAGATGTGATGCATATACATATGACTTTATGTGCCACTGGAATTGCTTATAGTCAGTCAATCGTGTTATTTCCCGCCAGAGCTTCTGCTATTAAAGAAGAATGTCTTCCAAAATGTGTTATATAATTCTCTGCAGGTCCACAGGTGTAATTTGATACCTTTGTAAAGATATTTAGACTGAAGTATCATTTAAAGAGGGCATTGGGTTAGAAATGCAGATGTGTAGGTGGTGTTTTTTGGAGTTTCCGCCTGTTTGTGCACCTCAAGATGGAGGTTGGCAGGACCGCAGAGCCCGACTGTGCTGTACAAAAATGTGTTGCCCCTCAACTTGGCCTTATTTTCCTCCGCTCAGTCCCCTGCGCTCTGTCTCCTTCTGTCTTCCATTGATTTTTTGCTGCATGTTGTATCGAGTTAGACCCGCTGCCCTGAGTCCTTGTGTGTGAGACCACAGCCAGGAGGAGGAGGAGGAGGAGTGTGCGACGGGGGAGAAGAGGAGCAGGAGGAGGTGGGAAGGAGAGGGATGATGGCAGTCAAAAGAGGTGGCAAGGTTTGCATCGATCATCTCACTCCCTGTCACTCCTCTCTCGCCATCTTTTCCCTGCGTGTGTGTGTGTGTGTGTGTGTGTGTGTGTAATGTTCTCATTAGGGGTTTAGACTGAGTCACAGATGGGCCTGATGTCACAACACAGCTGACTACCAGCCACATATAAATACAGCACTTTCATTAGGGAATTAAACAGGCTTAAATCTGGTTTTAGCATGAATTACACTCTCAGGGTGGAGTCATGTCATTTGGAAGAGGGATTTACAGCTCGCACAGAAGAAACTATTTATACAAATTATTGTTTAATAATAATTAGTCAACTGTTGGAGAACTGCTTAATGCTGAACAGTTGGAAGATTGAGTGGTGGGAAATAACTCCGGCGAGGAGCGAGGCTCTCATAAACAAAAGGATCTATAGAGGCGTGTCATTGTGCAGTAAATAGAATGCAAATTAATTTGTCTCTTTTGTCTTATTTGTAAAAAGAGAATACATGAAATCTTAAACAAAATCGATCCATATCAAGTTATGAAATTTTGAAGGGATTTTACTGAATCTAAATGCAACATGAGCTCACGAGAGAACAGAACGCCTAATGCTCTCGCCGGCTGTCCATCAGTATTTTACTCACAAGTATGATGCATTGAGGGAAAGCATTTGTAATAATCACACTCATGGACACACTGTGACTAAAGTCAGACACTCACACATGGATGGATGCACATAAGAATATATACAAATGTGTGTGTGTTTGTGTGTGTGTGTGTGTGTGTCAAGATCCTGTTGGACACATCTGCAAAAAGAGATGCGAGCACATGCATTGATTATATATTGTGTAATTGCCGAGCTGTAGCACTTGAGATGCTATTGAATAGTCGACTGTTTAGTTCGTGAAGACAACTGTGGGTATGATGTGTCTAAATGTTGATAACAGATGGTATATGAAGAGAAAAGTGATTCAGCAGCTTTTTCCTAACACCTCTCTAGTCCTGTAAACACACACACACACACACACACACACACACACACACACACACACACACACACACACACACACACACACACACACACACACACGCACACACGCACGCACATAGAACACTGCTTTCCCACCTGAGCGAGTGGGAAAAGCATGACCATTTGCAGTCTGTTGAGATTAATAGCATCTTCAGCCAATGGTCGACAAACGGTATACACTTCAGCACACAATGTGTTGAAACACGCACACAAAAGCACTTATGCACACAAACACACACACACACAGATAAAACATGCCAGTCATCATTTTTAATGAAAAATATAAAGTAATTATTTTCTGCTTTGGCTTTACATTCAAAGCATTGTGGAGAATTTTGAAGGGGAGTAACAGGAGATGAAGACAGATGAAGGTCGATAGTGAGAGAGAGGGGGGGGGGGGGGGGTGACAGGGAACGACAGAGGAGACAGTACCTGTCCCAATTATCTGGCAAAGAAAATGCCGTTCACTTTTCTTCTTGTTCTCAATTCTAAAATTGCATTTTTCATCCTGCTGCTTTATTCCCCCTTCTCTGTCTCTGTCTTCTTTTTTCCCTCGGTCCCCATCGTCTTTTTATATTCTCGCTCTCCCTCCCTCTTTTACGCCCCCCACTCTCTCTCTATACCTGATGAAGTCTCCATTTTCCCCATCACATTTACATTTGAGCTACCGCACCTCTCCGTGCTTAATCTGCAGAAATGGATTGCCGGGTGCCTCCCTATATAGTCCTAAAGCTGTAGTATAGAATCTGTGTGTGTGTGTGTGCGTGTATGTGCGCACGAGTGGCAATACACCCAAGTGATAAACTGCTCTTACCACTTTATGGCTTTCATAATCTCGTCCTAATGTATGACTGCAAGGAGATTATGGCATCTGCCGCAGACCTATACTCTAATGGATGTAAATACACAAGCACAGGAACATTGTAACTGTTGGTGCACACAACACCACACAACCGTCCAGGTCAATTTAATTCGATGGAATGACATTTTTACCAGTTAAAACCTTTATTTCAATATTGATGTTAATTATATTTTAACCAGTGCATCTAATTCTTCATGCATGGAAGTACATCATTATCCTGAGGGTTTAGTGTGTGTGTGTGTGCTGTGCAAACAAACATGCAATCACAAGCATGGAGCCACACCTACCTCTTTATCCACTCAAACTCACACATGCACACAATCACACACTGCTGAAGTTTTAGTGCGACATTAACCGTCTGTCGTATTTAAGTGTGAGTTCATCTCTTGCACTGACGTGATGGTCTAAACACCGCTGCTGACAGACGGCTGCTCACCAACATATAATTATTTGGTTCTTTCCGACGCGGCTGCCTGAAAAGGCCGAGCAGAAGGTGGTTGGCTCGGGGGCTTCAGGACACGAGCAAACAAGAACGCACACAAGCTCTCGCTGCAGCGGTAACAGCAGTAGTTTGTTTCGCATGCAAACACGCACAAAAACACACTCACACATTTAAGGATATCACACGGCTGTCACATCCACTTATTGTTACAAGTAGCAGCTTCCGTCTTTTTGCAGAAGCAGTGAATGCAGGAGTTGTGCGGTTTGATTTCTGATGTGTAAGCAGAGGCGAACGGATGCTTTTCACGGCGCAGAGAGGATTCAGATATCAGCAGACAGGTTGTCAGGATGTTCAGTGTAAGACATAATTCAGGTGATCAGCATCGTTCACAGCCACAGAGAGGGCACCACTTCGGGTCTGAGCATGTAAATCCTCCCTTTATATGATATTAAATTAGAAACATTTTAATCTAAGTGTGCATTAGCAACTATGGCATATTTATTGCATATCAAGTATATAGAACATGATATGGTTCTCTGGATTTAACTGGTTAATATTGTAGGTGATTTATCACTGACCTTGTCCTGCTGTTTTATTGTTTATAAAGTTTAAAGCTGCTGCAGTGAAATTCTCAGTGCTTCAAAGAAAAGTTGATCCCATAACTATTAAATTGATGTTCCGACAAAGCCAAAGTCCTGCCTCTCTGCTTCGATCCCGTTCACCTGCATTTGTGTTATGATAGACAAGTTTGGATTTAGTCGTGTTTGTCTGGTTTCTTTGTGTAATTCATCTTCATGAATATTAATTTCTAATATCTAATTTCTTTTTTAATATTAAAATTAGAAAATCCCCCACAATAGCAGCAGCAGTCTGTGGGTCTTTGAAGACAGCGCTGCTGCAAACTTCTCGAACTTGCCTGCTGCTGCGAGACAAGCACCTGGGGCTAGGAGAGGCAGAGAGTCACAGTGTTATCTTTTCCTGTCCTCCTTGCGGGGGTATTTTTATCAGTGCGGTGAGCAAGCCTTGTCTTAGACAGGAAGGGTGTGCCCCACAGCACCGGGGCTGCAGATGAAACGTGTGTACACCATCACTGACTTTTTCGGTTTTAATGAGGCATTTACATGTCTCTGTCTGTGTCCTTAGCTCCTTGTTTGCTCCGTTTTTCCCTAGGTTTTTATTAGCAGCTATGCGGGGGGGACAATGAAATGTAGGAACAATTCTTTTGTGGTTTCAGCAGCGAAGCCAAAACAGCAAAGCTTCAAGACTCAGAGGACTTAAAGAACGGAAGTCTCACTGCTCATTTGTCTCCCTGCCATGCTGTCTATTTGTAGTGAGGCGCTCAAAACAACACTAGAAGCAAATATAGTTTTTGTCCATCCATCCGTGCATTATCTACAGCGCTTGTCCTTTGAGGCTTGCAAGGGGGCTGTAGCTAGGTGCACCCAGGACCGGTCACCAGTGCATCGCAGAGCCAACATAACCTATTTTCAGACGTGGACTCCAGGGAAAGTCCACACAAATTATGTCTGGACTTTCTCGGAGTTAAACGCTCAACTACGCTGCAGGAGACTCTGCACTCAGACGTTTGTGTAAGGAACTTATACAGAGTACAGTACATACAGCTATATAGAGACAACCAACCATTCACACTCACATAAGGCAGGGGGACACGGAGAAAACCACACAGACACTGGGAGAACATGAGATCTCCACACAGAACGAGCTCGGCTGCACCGGCATCCGAACCAGGAACCTCCTTCCTGTGAGGCAACAGTGCTAACCGCTCATTTTGATGTGTGCAGCCACACTTAATACACACATGTGGCGTGCTCGGGGTTCTCAAAGCACTGTTTCTGTCTAATGAGTGTGCAAAGTTGAGTACACTGGGTGTCTGAACATTTCTACACTTGCAGGAAGCTTTTCATAAATTGAACCAGCTTCAAGGACGTAGATCTGCTGCTGAACCAAGCTGCAGGCGGAGGAGGGAGAGCCACTAATCATCCTCTCTCCTTCCATCTCAACTTCTACAGATTCTCATTTCGCTGCGTTGTCTCATATCCATGCCGGCCGACACAGGAGCCGCCATTCGATTGTAGCACTTGATGGTGATATGCACAGGAAATCTGGTAGATTCTTGCAAACAGATCTCAGTGGTGGTTTAGGTGCAGACACCTCCACGTGGTCCTGAGTTTGCAATTTAAATACTTTGCTCTCGTTAATTTAAAACATAAATTTAACTAATGCAGAGATCCCTGTAAAGCTAATTACTGCGGAATTTTCCAGCCTCAACCTCTGTGTGTGTGTGTGTGTGTGTGTGCGTGTGCGTGTGTGTGCGCTCCCCATTGTGTGACCGCTCCGTCCATGAAAGCATTTTTCTCTGTAAGGGATGAGGTTCTATAGTTGGTGATAAATCACTGCTATCCAGGTAAACATGTGAGTGGACACAGACGCACACACAGACTAACACGTACACAAAAAGAACCTTGTATGTTTCCTCGTGTGAGTGTTTTCATCCCTGTCAGTCGTGGGAAGTACCGATGTGTGTTATTCAGCTCTGAGTCATGAATGTGTCTCTGATTACACTGGTCGGCCTCCAGCTCACAGGCCTCCTCTTCCGTGTGTGCGTGTGTTTTTGAATGAATCAGTTACACTTCTGATCTGAGCACCACTTCAGGTCCAGTTGCGAACTTGTCTGTATTTTCTGTGACGTACCTGCACATAGCCCACGTAGCACGGCTCATGATGGAGTACACTGGCCGTCACGCCACGTGAATGGGGTCATTTGTGTCTCACTGTGCTCACACAGCAGGCTGCAGCACTGTGGTGATTGGAAATCTCATGATTCCTAAATCGGTTTATGCAGTAAGTTGGCTGGTGGATCAGAACAGCAGCTCGAGCGCCTGTTGTTTTTATTGTGGGTTAGTGGGATTGGAGACAGACAGTGTTTGCCACAGAGTGAAGCAAGATGCAGGTGACAACTTATGACAAGAAGGTTTATTCTAAGCCCTATCCGTTGTTTGTTGGTTTCTGTTTGTTTGTCTGTTGGTGTAGGGAGTTCCACGAAGTTTGGAGGCAGGATGGGTTGCGAGTCAGGGAAGAGCTCTTTGTACTTTAGCATGCATCTGGACAAAAGGACAGATCTCAGATTTGGGATTTTTACTTTCTTGATGTGAGAGGGATAAAAAAATAACATTTGCATGAATCTTGATAAAACAATCAGACATATTTAACTGATATCTATGAGTTTGAGCAATTTGGTGCAGCTTGATTGAATTTACGGGAACTGTTGGTTATTGAAGGACGTATACGCTCTACTGAGTTATTATATTGTGTATTGCACTCTGAGGTCAAAATCTCATTTTGCTTTGCACAGCTACACTTTATTCTCTGTTAGTGACAACTCTTCTTAATTGATATTTATTATCTGAAAGTAATGGTGCAATCCATACAGTCCATCAGTGGCATAAATTACAATTCCAACAACAACTTGGCCCTGGCAATTTGATTGTTGCACTATCTGTGTGGGCAAACACTAAAAATATCTCCTAATAACACACTACTCAAAACATAACCAGCTCTCCCTGCATCACGTCTTGTTGTGAATCGCATCATGTAGCGACAACACAATCCTCAGGTTATAGGACAAACTGATGCAGTGGGTTTAAAGTCTGATCTGCCATCACTTTAACAAAACAATGAAAGAAAGAGACGGTGTACGACACGACACTGAGCGGTGCAGCAGCTGCAGGTTTTAACAACATGAATAAAAGGGGAATCGGGATGAAAACAATAGTCAAAAAGCCAAATTTACCTAGACCTAGATTTATTCAGGCTTAACTGCATTTCTATTATGTTATGTTTCTATCAGGGCATTGGAAGTCATGACCTTTAATCCACTCACAAACATTAACTCCGGAGAGGCCATGTCTTCTCAGAAATCACTGATTTACTCAAACAGAAATTTGAATGTTCATGTCGAATCTCTATTCCCTCTGAAACCTCCCCCCACCACTCGATTGGCTCAGGGCTACAGCGTCTGCTTTTGCAGATGTGATCGATAAAAAAACACGGGGCGACGCCCTCTAGCGCAGCGAGTCGTGTCTTTTATACCGGTGAGGTTGTGAACTACCAAATTGGCTGATCATTAAAGTGGAACTGCTTTCTAATTAAGAAATAACTTTAGTGTGTTTAAAAAAAAAAGTCGGCATTACCGAGATAAACAGTTCTCTACGATGCTCTGTGTATATCTGTGTTTCTTCCCCTCCTCTAACTTCATCCTTCTTATTCCCTCACTCTCTTTTGCCCTTGTGCCGCCCTCAGGCAGATCTCACTCTCTGAGCTACTGAACTCTCTGCAGCATGGAAGGAATAAGATATTGGAACCACAGGATTTTCATATAGCATTGCACATTCCTTGGATGTCAACCCAAGAACCCTCTTTTCTAAAGGAGAAATGATAGTTTACCAATAGTATAGCAAACAAAGTGACTTCTAAGAATGATAATTTGGTCTGGTTTAAAATAAAAGATGTGTTTTACTGTTAATTGTGAAATGAAAATGTTGTTGAGTTGGTGAACACCTGCAGCACCGGCAGCTGGTTCTCACGTCCTGTATCAAGATAAGGGATGTTGACATTACTATCGCGGATTTCATCTTAGATCTATTATGGCAAGACTGGTCTGTCATAGAAAAATAATGTGTATAGGAGCACTTTATGAATGTGCGTGTGAATGGATGAATGTGACTTGTACTGTAAAGGGCTTTTAGTGGTAGATAAGACGAGAAAGGCGCTATATAAATTCAGTCCTTTTACCATTACTCACCAGGAAGTCGAGTAGATAATGGGGCCTGAGGCAGGGACCGGAACAGCAGTCACATTCATTCATGTGGACTGCTTTAAAGGTGCTATATGTAACTTTTCACTGACGCCGTAAATGTGGTTCGTTGCCGGAAGCAGGTGGTGGTGGTGATGGTCGCTTGTCGGGAGCTTCAGCTATTACTTCTTTTACAATATGATAATAGTGTAATATCATCTGAGCAGCATGACTTCTTCAGCACAGGCTGTATGCTACAGAGATGTGTTACCAGAGAGGGATTACACTGGCCTTTGGGGCGAGAGCTAGCTGGTTAGCAGACTCCTAGATTGTGAAACACTGATTCAGGAAATTGGTAATTAACCATTAAAAGTCTCTAAACGCTATGTTAAGTAGTTTGATTCCTAAAATGTTTCTTAATATACGACTGTGGTTCTGAGAAGTTGTTTTTGGAGCGTGCATGCGGAGAAATAAAACACACTTGTCTCACAAGTGGTTTAAAATGTTCTGGGAGATGCAGCCAGTGAATAACAATTATCGGAATATGCTAATGTCAGTATTCCACTCCCCCTGTACCACTGTGGTTCTGAGGGACTGTCAGACAGAGTGTACACACCCTTATTGTCCTCTCTCTCTTTCTCACTCTGCTGCATATCAATGGCTGCCTGCAGCTCCGGGCCTCTGTCTCTTTGCACCTCCTCGCCCATTTTTCAGCTCTTTAAACGAGGCTAGCCGGAGTGTTGCTGCAGAGCTCGCTGCACCCCGCTCACCTTGTTCAGTCATGATTTCCCACCTGAGCGAGGAGGGCTGTTTGAGCTCATTTGTGTAAAATCATCTGATGTTATTAAGTCCGCACCCCCTGGGCCCCTGAAGTAGCTGGATGATGCTGACCAGTTCCCTCAGTGCCTGTGTTCTCGGGCCCCATGGGTGACAGTGAAACTGCAGTGAGGGAAGGTCGAGCATATTTTTATTACTTTAACTCTTCAGTATTTTGTAAATAGTGTTTAGTGTGGTAATACAATATAGAATGTGAAGACTGAATCAATGAATTCCTAATTTCCTTTTATTAAACTTACAAAGGTTCATCATTTGTCATAATCAGAGACTAGAGGGGTTCCTCTGCCGATGCCATTTTCAGAAATGCCTAAAATGGTGGGATGGGCATCGGTGAGCAAGTGAGTTTATGTACCGATCCAACACAGATAAATGTGCTCTTTCTTTTCCCAATGCTTCCATCAGCTGTCAAAATACTTTATACATGTTGTTATATTTTGAAATGCACTGGCATCAGATCGGTATCTGGAAGTGAAAATGGTATCGAAACTGGGGATGTGACTGTAACTGCATCACCGGGGTCATGTCAAGCTTATGCGAGATTGAACTAATTACCGTAATTGCCGATAAACTGCGGTAATATGTTGCTTTATCACCGTGGTGAGATCAAATCCATACCGTCGCAGCCCTAATCAAAACATCTGCATTGGAGACACTAATTGTCGTGGTGTTGAATGGTTTTATGTGCAATCAAAATATGATGGGAGGGGATGCAATGGAATCATGGTGTGGAACAATGTTACCATTTCCATGCACTGAAATAAAGCATCAATCATGTAGATTATTGGAAATTATTTTTCCAATAATCAGCAAACAAGCTTCTGAGACTCTTTCACCATCTTTGCTGTTGTCCTGTTTCTGCTGCAGACAACGATACTCAGCGTTATGTGCTTCAGATTGCTGTCAGGAAAATGTGTAAGCTTAAAAATGAAGGCTTGCATTTCAGTACGACATATTTCAGCAGGTAGCTGCTATTCAACTGACACATCTAGTGGCCTGGATTGGCCAATAGGAATCCTGCATTCTTCCCCTCCCTCTCTTCCTCTCCCTCTGTTTGTCTCTGTCTTTTGGGCTATTTGTTCAGAGCAGCAGCAGCAGCAGAGGAACTCTGGAGATGCAGTTTGATTCTAACAGGATCAAAGCAGCCTTTCACATCACAGCTGCCAATGGGAGAGATATCGAAGCTGCAAGCAGACACACAGTTGGCACACACACAAACGTGAACACAAAGAGAGGCGCTGCGTACACACACTCGACCTGAGAGCAGAAATTCACCACTGTAAGTGTTTCTGGTCCTGTGGTACATTTTTTACGAGGAAAAGTGAATAGTGAGAGTCAAGTGGCTTGACAGTTTGTGTTTTGAAATGAAAGAAATGTCTCCAGTCTTTCTCAGTGGTGAATCTTCTGATTGTTGAGTGATGTCGCCTAGAAATTACACTTAATTGGTCTGTCGGAATATGTAATAACTGCCTGGATTATATTGTGTTTGGATGAATGAACCATTACATTTGGTTTTGGTGGATTGCAGGTGTATGAAGCGAAGCAGTGATATCAAGGCATAAATAAAGCATTCTGGTTAAGAATAAGTAAAGCTCATCAGTTAAATGTTCATAAATTGTGTTTTGAATCACTGAATTCAAAACTCGATATTCTTCATAAATGTTTTCAATAATGGTGTCATCCTGATTTTGTCCAAATCATAGACTGTATATAAAGATGGTCGACACGTCCCCACTTCCTCCCACTGTTCTGAAATGGAGAACAAACATCCCCGATAAGAAGTTCTGCATTGGCAATCATGACTTTTCTGCCCATTTTTATTGCATCGAACACAAAAAACAACTTACTTTTTTTTGGAGGAGTGGGCCCTTGCATCTTTAGCGCCAATATTTTTGTTAACCTTGAAACACTTTCAACTTTGCATCTTTTTGAGTCTTTGCCTTGACTTGACTCCACAGGAGGAATGTGTGTCATGTTGGGTCTGAAGACACCAACATGTGTGAGTGCTGAACTTTGGCACTAAACACCATTTGGGTCAAGTGTATCTGCTCTCACCTGCAGAGGTGAGCTATGGAGGCCCTGCAGGTTCCACAGTGTCTTGTGGATTCATTCATTTTTAATGAAGATCTCTCTGTATTTTCTCCAGCCCCCCTCTCTGTCTCTCTCTTACTCTTTTCTGCTCTCTCATTCTATATCTCTGCTCTCCTGAAGCGGAGAATATTCTCCACTTGTCTTCTGCTCGATCTTCTTTTCTCTTGGCCACACAGCCGCGGTATGTAAATCTCCGCACTGATTGTGTTTACCTCAACACTTTCCTGAAATGTACACATCTTTGGTAAACGGGTTTCCCTGCCAGGAGTGAGTGAGCGAGCGAGTTTGACGTCGTCTGAACCTGCCGGCCTCAACTTTCTCACTTTGTGTTGATTCACTCCTGGTAAATATCAGACCGACCGCCTGCCAATCTGCAGAGGATGTAGAGGTTTCACCTGGTGTAAGTGCCTCAAATAACCTGCAGGCGGATAACCACAAATCTCTGCAGTCTGCATCCGCGCAAACACACACACACACACACACCCTCTCCTAGATGCAGAGATGTACCACAACATGTAGGACAAAGTTAGATCTGCGAAAAAAGCAAACAGAGGTAGGAATGTGAGCTCAAAGACGGAAACAAACAGACAAAGACACAAGGGGACAAATAAGAGAGGGAAAGAAGGATTGAGCCAGAGTGTAGGCTACACACGTCTTGGGGTAAGGTTGTCATGCTCGCTAATCCCCTTCCTCACCACCTCCACATGCCACAAAACACACACACACAAACACACACATCAAAACACCTCCGCCCTGCCATTGCTGTAGTTGTCCTCCATGATTCTATGTTGGTGACTTATACGCAGGATTTGTTCATTTCCTCTCATCACTGTGGAAGATGAATCCACTGGTGCTCAGGTTTACATTTTACATTCCTAACCTGTGGGCTGTCACTTTAGTAAACTGATCCTTACATTCCCATTTCCAGCATTTCTATTCACATGTTCATATTAATGCATTTCATATATCGTCACAGCCACGACACAGACACAAGAACATGAATCAAGTAGAGAACTCTTGTCTGCAGGTGAATTATTCTGCATTGCTACACATTAAAGCTCCCAAATGTCATTCATATAAACACACAGATAATACATATTCTGAGTTTCCTCTCATTCCAGATACGTATATAACCCCAATGTACTTCATGTGTTTCATTGGTAATGAGGATGTCCGCATGAATTATTACTTTAGCTGATGTTTGGATCTCTACAGCTTCTGACAGTACGAGAGATACACCAGAATTCAAACCACCAAAGTAAGAGCATTATATCAGTTAAATACTTATTAGAGGTTTAGGGAGAAACAGGGAGATGTTTTGTTCTCTGTTTGTAATGGTTCTTAATTAAGGCTTTTGTAGCAAAATATGTTCAGAGGTAATGAGCCTTGTGATATTTTTTTTTCTCTATTGTTACTTCCCTTTTTGTCAATTTTCCCTTTGTTAGAAAGAGGACATAATGGCGGCGAAACAAAAGAGAAGTCGCCAGCAGAAGCTCAAATGGGGACACTGCAGCGACATGATGGAACACGTGTCCCAAACACCCAGCAACCTTTGTTCTCTAACTGTATATAAAGACGGACTACACATCCCCACTGTCTCCCTCTATCAAAAGATATAGTCCAAATATCCCATATCCAAACGCTGCCATCTTTTACATATGGACCCAGAAACTGCACATTAGTGATGGGGGGATGGAGCCATGGTACTGAGGTTTGGGAGATAAATGCAATCGACCAATGTGAGTAAGTCTCTGCTGTCAATCATGATGTTTCACTCTGCTTTTATGGCATCAAAGGCATCATCATATAATAAATTAAACCAATCTTACTGAGAAACTTAGCATTTGAACATACCCCAGTGAAATGAGAATACTTAAAATGGCAGAAACCATCTACTTGGACTTGACTGGTTTGGTCCTTATCCCGTCCACGAACAACAAGGAGGCAGGATTTATGACCCATACTGCAGCCAGCCACCAGGGGGTATCAAGACAATTTGGCTTCACTTTTTAGCATGGGGCATGTCATCTATCTTCATATATACAGTCTATATACGGTCCATACAGCAGTCCCTTCCAGTGTTGACTTCACCCACAGATGGAGGGTATCACCTTGATGTCTGCTCTGATCTCCTCAGAGGTCACTGATAATGATCAAAACAATTTCTCTTGAGAGAGAGGGGGGTTAGGGGGCGTTCTGTTTTCCGTCCACCTCCTCCTCGTCATGGCTTCAATTACTCCGTGTGACGGCATCAGTATGAATAATGCATCGCTCTGGCCTGGAGTACAACGTATGGCTGTGTGTTGGTGTGCTGACATGAAAGAGAGAGGGCAAAGGTTCTTAGGAATGATCAAAGCTGAGCTGGAATTTTTATTAAAAAAAACAGCAGTGGCGCAGAAGCTGAAACAGCAGAGTGCTTTGCACGGGTCATCCAAATGAGCTTAATCAGTGAAACAATCCTCCCAACACCAATCCCCATGTGATCTCACTTCTCAGCTGTCATTATTATCCACCGGTTGTAATATTAAATACTGTTTATGGCAGAGCTTCCTGCCGCGGGATGTTTTCGCCTCGGGGCCCTCGGATGCTGCAGAGGGATATTTTATCCTAATGAGGCGCACACGGGTAATTAAAAGGTCAGATGATATATAGTCTACATTAAAAGTTACAATCCAACCTCATGGTAAAATAGTTTCAAGGCCAGATTTTGTCCACTCGCAATGAAGTAAACTCCTCCCAGCCCTGTGTTGTGATCGGTAAATCATGCGCCGGTGGAGTCGGTTGTCAAGGGGGCCATCAGTTGATGGATGGCGCTGTATTTCATCTATATGGCATCCGTCTCCTCATGCAATCTGTTATCCTCACACTTACTTCCCACCATCACCCTTCTCCAGTGTACGGTCGGTTTTTCATGTGATCTCTCAGCGGATGATACAGCCTCCATCTGTGCGTGACCACACTGTTACAGTCTGACGAGCGTCATTTACATGAAGAGCAAACACCAACACGCTATTAAATATTTAACAATTTCCCATTTCTGTTGTAAGACACATTCAATGTCAACACTTTGAAAGTGTCACCCCGTCTCCACCTTGTATCTGCTCGATGCAGCCTTCAGTCAAACAAAGACAGAAAGACTTCAGTGAGGTGAAGCGATGGAAACACAGCCTGTATATAAAGATGGACATGACAGCTCCCAAAAGGGAAGCGAAAGCCCATGATCACCACCTGGTGGCCAGCTACAGTATAGATAATTATCCCTGCCTCCTTCATGTTAGTGGTTGAGACATGGACCAATTTCAAAAGTCAAAGTTCAAGTCAAATTAAATTCATAGTGATTTTAGGTCATTCTTTACAGTAACTTACGTTTTAATTTGATATTTAACCATTAAAAACAAGGTGAAACGTCATAATTGACAGCTGAGACTGACTCGTGATTGGTCGGTTTGTGTAAAGACCAGCCTTCGCTGCCATGGCTCCATCCCCCGATCGCAACTGCACAGACTCCAAATCTGGAAGATGGCATCGTTCGTATCCAGGATATTCTAGCCTCATATCTAGTTTACAATAGCAATATGTGATTTTAAAGTTTAAATGGAAGTGGATATTTGTGGATGTTGAGGAGACAGGCACAGGGAGTGAAGTGCTCGAGCTGAAGATGCATCTCATAGGATGATCTGGGAGGATGCACTGCTGTCCAGACTCAGTGGGGGGTCTACTCCTAAACCTAAGTTAACTAGTTAACTTTGTACAGCGGGAGGAAGTGGAGACTCGTTGATCTATCGGTGGAAAGCAAAAACATGCAGGTAAAAAAGTGCATTGATGGATGGATGCAAACGGCAGCAGAGTCCGAGCCAGGAACACAACAACAGCTATTAATGTCATTCCCACTGAAAGTAATAAGTCCGAGGGAGATTTCTCTTACCCTGGTGGCGAGACGTCTCCCCTCTCAATCTCACCGCAGCATCTGTCTCTGTCACCGCGACATCACGGAGAAAAACGCAGTAAACGGTTAAGGGTGGGCGAGTAAGAGAGGAGATAAATGTCTGCGTACCCCTGTGTGTGTGGCTGCATGCATCTGGTACATTAATGGTTTGTGTGCTTTTGTATTTTGTTTGTGATCTGTGTGCTGAGCATCAATGATTCATCACCATCCGTCTCCCACGCCCTGTCTGCCAGACCGAGCTGCTGTTTGCTCTGAGCGAGGGCTCAAGCTATGGTCGCATGTGCCCTCGGTGCAATGAGGCCGCCCGGGGCAGAAAGTGGTCCTGAGCAAAGAGTGTGTGTGTGTGTGTGAGAAATGCAGTTTGTAATCTTATCACAAGAATAATTACCCTTCATAAGCACACTGTTACACAATATTTATTTTCTGGCCTTTTTCCGGCAACATGCAAATGAGTTTGTTGAGTAATGGTGATGTTGACCTGTGACTTGGATGTATCACCGAAACAGGAAACACTTTTTTTTTATTTTAGTGACGCAAATGGGTCTGTGTCCTTAACGTGCATCAGGAGTTGCAAGAGCAGTTTCAGGAATATAATCGCTGGCGTGCTTCGTGATCATAGCTACACAACTACACGACAATCTCACAGCAATGATGCACCTGATCTACCTGCTTCTTTTTGTCTTTTGCACGAGTAAGTCAAGATATGAAAGAAAAGTGCTAATCATATAAAGTTGGACTCACAGCCAAATTAAACTTCACTCCCATGAAAGTTGCCTTTTTAACACAAACATTTAAAACACTTATGGCACATAAAGCAGGCACAGGAGTTGTTTTTCCTGGATGAGCATATACTGGACTGAACACATTTTATGTGATAGGACTCTTGGTGGTTTCATTTACCTTTTATATCTATGGTTTTTTAAACTCCTTTAGTGATGAATATCTCTCTGTGGGCCAGAAGCAACACAATACATTTTCGTGGATGCTCTGCACATTCCAGCATTGTACTTAAATAAAACATCCATACAGCATTTTTAATGTCCATGAGACTGAGGGAAAACTTTGCGGAATTTTAGGCAGTTTTCATTTCAATTGATAAAAAAAAAAAGTATGTGCTTTCTATGCATGTGCCTTTTGTAAAGACAGTATTCATATTTTTTAGCAGGATTGTAAACACAAATATTTAGGAGGATGTTTCAATGGGGAAACATTTAGTCACACGTTACACAGACATGGAGTGAGACTGAAATCATGTCTGATAACATAGACAGTAGTTGTGGGTGGTTCCACCAACAGTCTTCATTTCTTGGTCAGTGTTGTGTGGCTGATGGGAAGTGCTCCCAGGGTGAGGGCAGCCAGAGGCTTGTTTGTGGAAACCGACCATTCTCCGGTTTCCTAATTGCTGGGAGTGCAATGCAATGAAATGGCTCACTTTATTGGTCCCTCTTTCTGTGGCCGCCTTTCCTCCAATGAAATGTGTGAGAGAGAGAGAGAGAGAGAGAGAGAGAGGAGCCTTCTTGCCTGATCACAGACAAAACACTCAAGTAATAGCCGTGCTTCATTGTGGCCTTTCTGAATGTCTTTATCAGAGAAAAGTAGAGATCTCTCAGGGCAGCCCCTGTCGTGGTATGAATGAAATGCACTTTTAACGTGAAACAGAGATGTTGGTGATTTGACTAACTGCTTTCCGAAGGGGCCGTATGTGACGACGCACACGTCAGAGTCATTTGCTGCCGACATTTTCAGCATTTCCCGGAACTCTTCCTTCCCCCTATAGTCCCCTAAAAGTCTGGAAAATGTAGGAGTGAGCCCATGTTAGAATACGGCAGGAAAATGTGCGAAAAGATTTACAGCATGACTTTTCTATTTGTGTTCCTTTTGTTGTGAACATGTCTGATTTGGACAATCACCTACTGCTCTCCAACTAACTTCGGAAAACAACAGAAACCAATTATACTCATCTCATATCTGAAAATGGCTCAAGAGACTTTATTCTGCCTTTGAGTGTGGATTTCAGACACAAGGCTTTAAAGTGTTTCACAGGCTTCAATCTGCAGTTAAAACGCTGCAAATACGCCATTTATCTCATTTCCCATCAACTGCATGTGGTCTCTCCGTGCTTATGTTCTAAATGACATTGGTGCATTAATGAGAAACGTCTTTAGAGCCAAGGACATGAGCTCAGCTGATGCACAAACACAACCTGAGCCACTTGTATTCTGGAGTGTGTTTTTACTTCAGCTTCACAAACATGTTTCCCATCATGCAAAGAGTGAAGAGAGGCAAACTTTTACATTTCCATTCTGATCAACCTTTCCCGCGGTCACAGTAAAGGTCACTGCTTTGGAAAGCTTCCTGTCACAAATGTCAAGCTTTGATATCTGGAGCGTTTTCTGCAGTCGTCTGTGAAACACTTCTCATGTAATTTCTTCTTCTGTGGTTTAAAAAAAAAAGAAGAGAAGAAGCTTCCTGTCTTATCTTGCACACACACACCCCTCAAAGAGATCTTAAAAGAGCGACTTCAGCCAAAGATGGTTTCACTGCTTCCCCCCCACACTTTTCCACTGAAGATCGAT
Organism: Pleuronectes platessa; assembly: GCF_947347685.1. Lineage (NCBI taxonomy): Eukaryota > Metazoa > Chordata > Actinopteri > Pleuronectiformes > Pleuronectidae > Pleuronectes > Pleuronectes platessa. The sequence continues at coordinate 10,421,259 of NC_070645.1, forward strand.
TCCCATGGATTAAAAAGACCGGGGATGTGCTTTGAAAGGGGACTTCTAAAAATAGATCCCAAGGAACCACACGCCAGTCAACACAATGACCTTTTTTTTATCGTAAAACGCTCATTGTGCCTTCTTCAATTTCCCTTTCCTTATATCTCCTCTCCTCCTCCACTCTTGTGTCTCTTAAAGGTGACATCAGTGTACGTGGCCTGGTGTTGATGGTTTCCTCTGCTCCCTGACAGGACGTTTAGACTGACACTTCACCACATTATACACTGGCAGCTTCAATATGCCATTTCCCCGTGCTGTCATGTTTGTCCGTCTCTCAAAGTGAGGCCTTGTCTTCACTGCTGCAGAATTTTTTTTTTTCTACCTCCATTTGAAAAAACATCTCTGTTCACACAACCTTCGTTTAACAAGATATATCCGTCCATTATAATTACTTTAAAAAACTTTTCGGTGTTGACGAGAGGCCCAAACACAAAGGAGAAAGTTAGTTTAGTGAAATGTTCGCTTTAGCGTGAAGCAGATGTGACTTGTTTACGATGTCTGTGGTTTGAATCAGACTAATGACCTTCATCCAGTGTCGTCTTGTATCATTCTCCAACGACTACACGATTACATTTTAACGTGGACACATTCAGCTGACATTATCATTCAGCTCATATTTAATTACTCTACACACAAGACTCAGTGAAAAAGAGCATCCTGAAGGGTATGTGTGTTTTTTCTGGATGCATTGGCAACAACAACTCGGCCACATCAGGAGCCCTCCCTCCCTGCGTGTGGTGCAATATAAATAAATTAAATAATCTTTATGAAAAAAGAGAAAAAAGGATTCTAGTGCAGCCATTGTGTAATCTCCAAAATCCTGTTATTTCAGTGGATTTTCATTTCCTGGCTGAGGTGTTTGATGACATTATGAGGATAAAACCAGGGTTCCCACCAGTGTGTGACCTAAAGAGATGAAGAAAAACCTCCAAAAAGCCACTGATGCCATCTTATTGAGATTTAATTATCGTCCCAAGGTTTGCAGTTCTTTCACAAGCCGTCTCACAAATGAATTGTGTTTACAGGTCACTGCCTTTCATCCTATTGATTCTTAGTGATTTCGGTTCCACATAATTGTTCAGATAAAGGCTGCAGGCGGCAGTTTTCATTATCCACACGGAATTACCGGATGGAGGACGACTTTGAGTGGTGGAAACCGTAGCCGCAGTCGAGGGCTGCTGCTGCTGCTGCAGAGCTCTGCCTCTCTGCATGCTAACCCCTGAAATCCCATGTGGTGCTCGGGCTGTGCAGAGGCTCAGAGCAGATTATCTCACTTCCCCATATGTTCCATACAACCAATGCTGAAATAGATGTTACTAAAATAATAATACACTGCAGCCGGTAAAAAACGCCTGTCACTACATTTGCAGAATGTTTTTGTCTGTGTTTCAAAGTGACCGATCATGTTTCGTCCTAAATGACCCACGTGTGCAGCCGAACAACAACACAATGATGGGACTGAGCAGCTGTTATGGAACAAAATTGTGGTTCCTTGAGCTAATGAACACAGATCAATCCACTATTAACGCTCCTGTTTTGTAAAAAAGCTGCACTCTTGTCCATAAAACTTTTTTCTGCTTTTCCCTCACTCCTTTTTACTTCTGGTTTTCTACATCTCCTCATCATGTGGGGTAACACCACATGTTGAAAGAGAAAGTATAGGAGCGTTTGTTTTGATGCAGCTGAAGTCCCAAGTCAAAACATAGCAGAAACGCTGTCAGTCAGAAAAGAGGTTGCATTTGGATGTAGATTGAGATCACGTATACAATGAAAGTTGCAAATTCCAAGCAGTGACAGAAAAACCAAAGGGAATTGTGGTGCCTGGTAATTCAAACTGCAGACGCATGGACCTGTAGTCTGATATAATGCATCAGACATGATCATAAACACCGTCCTTGAATTAGGATATTTTCCGCTGCAGTTTCACTGGGCTTTAAAGGCACCTTTGCAATATCTGCAGTTGTGTAAATATACTGCTTGTTGCCCTGCGTGCGATGGGTCTAATAAAATGTTGTTGTTAACCTGTGTCAGTTTGTGCGATATCATCTGAGGCATGTCAGATTGTGCAGTTTAGCCGTGGTGAATCAAAGCTGTGCAATGGAAAGAAAGAAAAATCTGTTCACATCATTTTCAGACCGATTGATCTGTCCACATTTCCGAATATCTTTGATTTCCAAATCTCCAAATGGTCCTTTGGGTTTTGGGTTGATGAGCGAGGATTTCGCTGCTTATCTCTCTGTAGTTTCCCCAAACAACACGGTGTCAAGGGGCCTTAGATCTTCAGATGCATTATTGATGAGTCATTAGAAACTGATAGTAAGCTCTTTCAGTACAGGATGCTTAGTCTGTGTAGTGAGTAACGTTATTGGATTCTAGTTATCTCCCTGTTGAAGACTTAACTCTGGACACAATGGGACAAATGTTTCACTTAATGAACCGAGGCGAGCTGAAGTAAGAGGATAATGAGTTCAGTGTTACAGTTACAGTCTGAATACTGGTAATCTTTTGATCTACAGGAGAGAATGTGACTTATTGTTATACCACGATGAACTGACACCACCATATCAAGTGTCTGACACAAGAATGATCGTCTAAAAAAAGATATCGTATTCAAGAATCTCCGTAATAAGTCTCATAAAAAGAGAATATTAAATGTCTCTAATGGGAGAAAAAGTAATATTCAGTAGTCACGATTGCTTTAAAAGCAACAATATGTAGTATCTAATCCTATTTCCATGGAATAGCTGATACAGTATCAGTATTGGTTGTGTAGCGGTGGAATACTCCATGTCTGATATTCTAGCTCCCAAAACTACTGCTTGAGGAAACCAGACGCTGTGTGAGCACTTTGCAATTCACTTTGGTGCCAGTATCCACGCTCTGTCTGAAAGCCCTGTGCCTCCGAATAACTCATTTCCAGTCTTCCACACTGTGCCGCATGCACATCCATCTGTGACACCCCGGACGGTGAAAGTCTGAGGAATGAGAGGGGGGGGTTTGATAAAGCGGAAGAGGGAAAGAGAGGAAAAGACAGAGATTGGGGGAGAAAGTAAAGATGACAGCTTTTGGTCTTGAAATAAAGAGCTATAGGAGGAGGAGATAACAGAGGAAACTGCCTGACCGCTGTCTGCAGCTCCTAAATGTAGACTTTCTTTTTAGAGACGTAGGTAAAAGTGCAGTGAGTGTAGCTGGGTGTAGTAGAAGACTTTAGTGTAATCCTTTGGGTTAAATGTTGCAGTGCAGCAGATACACAGTCAAAACTGTGCAAATTATAACTGCTCCGGAACACACGCTGCATGCAAATGTGTCTGCAGTCACAGAGGGCTGTTCGTTTAATGACCCTCCGCTCTGCATGGGAGAGGCGGCCAACTGCTGCGTTATGGAGAGAGACAGTGTTTCTATCGACCCTGCTCATACGGCCCAAATTGTCTCAACATAAAAAGGCTCATCTCAAACTGATCCTCTAAATAAGCAGCGGGCAATGTTGGATTCAGTCGATTTGTAGCCTGGCCATTTTACCTGTGTATGAAACTATAGAGTTTGGCTATTTCTGTAATAGCCATTCATTCACATTCAGCTGCGATGTGTGTTTTATAATCATTCCCTTTTTTAACCAAGGTGAACCTGGTGTTAGAGCTGGGCTGGTTCACAAAGGCCAAATTATGTTGCTTTTTCTCAGTTTGAATTTGCAGATGTGTGCGTTGTGTCTGTGAGAGAGAGAGAGAGGGGAGTCAGGAGAGGCTGAATGAGTCTTGTGCAGCTGTGCTATAAACAAAGATTTGGTGTGGTTGTCAGTGTGGATACTGCGACAGTGGCCACAAATAAATCAGTGTACGGCCAACAGTTTAACAGCACGTGCGTCACAGACCACCACCGAGTGTGGTTTGAGTGATCGGACCTTAGAAAGCATTCAGGATACATTTGGGTGTGTTCAGTCCTGAAGTTAACCCTGACCACTGATGTAAGTGTTTCTTTCTTTTAAACCAGTTTTTTGGCCGAGAGACACACAATAAACGTAGGAATAATGGAGGAGACAGAGGAAAGTAGAGGGAAAGGTAAGGAAAGAAGAGGCAGTCCAAATGCCCAGGATGAGTTATTTTTATATTCCTGCACTTCTGCCTATCTAAATGTCAATCACAGTACCCCAGGCAGGTGATCAATACTCCAGCTGCTTCTCGGAAAGGTTATGTACCAGGACCGCTGGTGTAAGACTTGTTTTCCTGCCTCTAACAATCCAGATGCCTTCTTAAATCATACAGACAGTTTGGGAGAGCCGTGCCCGAGTTTGCTGAAAATATCATAGTTCTCTTAGCAGTTGACCTACGACCTTGTTCTTTGTCCTTCGGCCTTTTCTGCCAACACAGAATATATTTAAGAGGGGTGTCCTGACTGCTGTGGTAGCAGCACAGATGGCACAGCTCAGAGAGAATCCCTGGAATAGATATGCAAAACAATGCGTGAAACACACTACTTTGCATTCGGTGTATGACATCCTGCACATTTTAAAAGTTAAATACTTTTAATGTTAATATCAACAGATGTAGGTTATGTATATTCACAGAAAGTTAACATTGGTCCAGATCCATATCAACACATGTGTATCTCCATTTTCTGTCATGTATAGACATTAAATTGTCCTTTCTCCGTTTCCCTGTCTTGCTGCTCAGAAATTAAATACAAACACACGACCACAGGCGCAGCAAAATATGTGGAAGAAAGGCCATTAATTCTTGTTTGGAGAAAGATTTTTCTCAGTGTCCTCATAACAGAAATTAATCAATATTAATAACCCTTCCCCACTGTGCAGTACATCTGCTTTTGAACGGCTTTGACTTCAACTGTGAACATATTTGGGGAACAGTTTACATATTTGTGTAAAAGATCAGTGACACCAGTGTAGAATACAGATAGAGGAAAGCTGCTCAGGACCTGGACATGACCTTTGACCTCCCATCCATAAGAATAAAGACAAATTTTTTCTTAAGGGATTCGCAAGTTCATAAAGTATAATCAGGTAAAATTGTTATGTTCTTAGTTGAGGTGCCCGTGTCTTTATATTGCTTCGCTGGGAACATTTACAAGGCTGATGTGGACTACGGAGCAACACAAGGCTTGATTTATTTTCTCTCTGCAAATATTGTACAACAACACATGCATACCCTATCACTTCTCACAGCATTGGTTATTAGTAACAGAGGAATTGTGCATACCCTCATGAGGAGACATTCCCAGCAACAACAGCAGTCAGCAAGAAATAATGATGCCGTGCACTCTAAAAGATGCACACACAATCACTCACTGCATCTATATAGGTTAAAACATGACCCTGCCTCGGCGCTCCTTCTCATTATCTTCAGAATTAACATAAGTTTTCAGACACACGTGCTTGTGTATAAATATCCCCCTCAATCAATCAAGGACATTTTATTTGTATAGCACATATTCACAAATAACAATTAGTCTCATAGGACTTAACAAGGTGCCCCTCCCTTTGATCTTAAACCTCAACAAGAGGGGAAACAAACAGGGGAACAATCTCAGAGAGACCCACATGTGAGGGATCCCTCGCCCAGGAGAGAGAGAAATGCAATAGATGCCTGAACAGTTATACATAAGAAAAAGTCTGCATTTGAAATTTAAGGTTCAGTGTGTAAGATTTAGGTGAAAGAGATATGTTGGTTGAAATTTAATATAAAATAATCCTTGTGACTATAGTGTGTGATCATCTAAATTGTACGAAGTGTTGTTTTCTTAACCCCAGAATGAGCCCTTTATATTTAAACATTTTATATTTACAATTGGAGCGGGTCCTCTCTATGGAGGCCGCTTTGTTTTTTAAAGTAGTTCAGACTGGACAACCTAAACACCTTTAGGTATTTATGAACCCTGGAGTCTTCCACAGGTTCTCTTTCATGTTTGGAAGGTGAGCGTGAGGATGAGGGGTATTCAGCTGCTACATACAACTTAGTATGTAGCAGCTGTTATTGACACTAATGGTAGAATATGTAAGTGGGCATATTGTATGTCAAGGTTTCTTGTTGTAATCATAGTTCATGATCAGCTGCCACCTCTACAATCACAATCCACCAGTAGGCAATAACCCCTTGATAACCTGCCAATTCAGCCATTCCCCATCCCCAATGAGAGAGAGTGCTGCGTGTACAGATAGAGAAGATAGTTTGGGCTGCTGACTAAATTACAGGATCTGCACTTTATTGAAGTTTAACCCCCCCCCCCCCCCCCCCTCGGCAATATTTGCAGAGCCAAAGGAAGGGCAGAGCAGAGAAAGTTATAGGCACAAATACTGTCAAAAATGGCAACATTATGCACATCCAGTAAAATATCTTTTCATGGGTGCTGGATCAATAAAACTCCACAGAATGTTTGAAAAAGGGAAATGCGGCACACCTCAAGCTCCCGTTAAATGATCACTGGCAAATAAATATTTTAACAGGAGGGGTAGGTTTGTGGATTTTCTCTTTTTCAAATACAGTAAACCTGCCAGAATGGTACTGAAAAGATCAGGAGGAAAGCACTCTCTGCCGCTCTCTCTCGCTCTCTCTCACTTTCTCTCTCTCTCTGCCTCTCTCTCACTTTCTCACAGTCAGTCAGGCAGACATTCACTGTGTGCATCCACACAACAATCACAAAGTTCTCTTCTGCGGGGGGTGTCATCCCCCCACAACCCCACCCTGAGAAATCAGCTCCAATAGTTAATCATCTGGAGCACAACTCCCAAGTAATATTTGCTCCCAGTTTGGTAAAAAACATCCATCTTGTGGAGGGTTGAAAACAGAAGGGAGATGAAGCACAGATGAGAACCGTTTAGAACAATCAAACCATTCTCAAAGTTTAGAATTAGGGTAGGAGGGTTCAAATAAATTAAAACTGTGTCATGCTGAGTTGAAGTACCTGTCAAAGTTACTGTTGCTGGCGTAGTAACTGTTGGCAGGTGAGATACAGAACGACAACAGTCGGTCTCTTCAGAATTATCCATCTGCTGGTTATTTGTTTAAGCTGCTTGATCCCGTCCCTCTTTGATCCTCATTTGTCCAAAATGTTTGAGTTTGATTTTACAAAATAATTTACCATTTTTATTGGTGAATGTTGTTTTTCCACATTAAGGGAAAACATTTAGGGGCTTGAAATCTGATAAGTATCAGTTTGCTTAGTGTCAATAACAGTTCAAATATTATGCTCTCTGTATTCGAAAGTATACCAGTTAAAACTCTTCCTGTTTTAGTTTTTTCATCTTTTTCCTTCAGAAAAATACATTTTCATTGATAAGAAAAGTTTTTTCCATGATACTCAATGATGAGTTAATATACAGAGAGCAACTCTTCGCTCATTAAGACCTCCCAACTCCACGGTTTTAACTTCTCGAACATCACACGCTTTGATCCTACCCTGGAGCGGAGAACAATCTCGTTCTTTTGTCTTGTTTTCTTCTATTAACAAGACCAGTCACTCTGCAAGTCTTCAGAAGAGAATATTTGATGTTCTGCTATCGTCAGCCCCCACCGCTCTTTCTTCTCCTTTGCTCCTCAGTCCCGTCTCTACAGCAGCGTCAACACAAGCTGAACCAATTCATTAGAAGGCTCAGAAAGTCATTTATGGTAATAGCTCCCTTTGCCGAGGGAGGTGGAAACTCAGCAAAGCCACATACATTTTTTTTTTGTGTGCAGTCTTTCGACACATTCTTCTACATATTTTATTTAGACCTCATTTAGATGTGCAAATTGGTCTTCTAAAGTACAGGGGGCAAAAGGACTGGAGAGAAGAGGAGAGGATAATAATTAGGGAGGCGTTGGTCCCAGTGCCATGATGCAGAGCTGAGCTGAGGCGAGTGAAGGGATGAAGGAGGACGGGGTAGATCCACTGTCTGGAGACCATCCCCAGGAATCCCTCTGCCTTATTCATGCAGCAGCCGAGCATCAGGGAGTCTCCCAACCTCATTATGAAATGCGTACTCGCGCGAGTTTACGCAGCAGTGCAGCTCTCGCTTGAAAGCCTCTGCTTATCCACTCCACTCTCCTCCCTTCTTCTTCTCGTTTTTAGATCAACTCCCTCTGGGGAAGCAATGCCATGCTTCATTCATTGAGATGCCCCACTGTTCCAAATCTCTCTCTCTCTCTCTCTCTCTCTCTCTCTCTCTCTCTCTCTGTCTCTGTCTCTGTCTCTCTCTCTGTCTCTGGCTTCAGCACATTTGTGTGGTCTATGTTTATAAGTTTATATTTACTTATAAGTCGGTGTCAGTCAGATTGACAGGCAAATTGAAATGAGAGCATTGCACCGCTGCGAAGCTAAGCTCGTTCTAAAATGCACAAAAAGCATACATGTGTTATGTATACATGAAGATTCACGTCAATTAAGCATGAGAGTCCCTGACAGTAATTCACCAATCATAGCTTAGCAACCGTAACTAGGCGCAGCATGGCTTCAGAGCTGTGGATTTCTCACGATGGTGAGGTGGTGGAGCTGCAGAGACTCTGGTCATTTTAAAAGTTTAATGAAAGCATTGAATTGTGTTTATCTGTTTTAATTACCTCAACCAAGGAGGTTATGTTTTCGTGTTGGTGTTTGCTTTACTTTTTAATTGTCATAATGTAGGATTGCGCAAAACTACTGGACGGATTACTACAAAACTTTAGATTGTGTTTTCTTGTATAATAATTCATGGATCTTAAAGAAAGAAATCAGGAATGTTTAGGGGACTGATATACAGTATATGAGTGTTTAAGTTTTTAAGTTTGAATTTGCATATCCACATTTCAAGTGTAAACCCCCTCCACCATCTCAAGCAGGTTTTGGGGGGGGATACTAGTTACTGTATGTTGTGGTCATTTCTTTCTAATATAGCACATCCACTGTGTAGTTTTTCCCCTTTTTAGCGGTAAAGAGTTTTTCAAAGGTGGGACCATTCTCCAGCAAAGAGTGCAAGTTGAAAATGAATTAAGATTCCATGCAGATAACAATATCTCCAACATGCACCCACCTTTTCTTCAATATGTCAAAGGTTGCTATATGTGGCTCAAGCTCATTTCAGGGCACAGGTGGGACCTGTTTGTGAATTCCTGCCTTGTGTTATTGCCTCCTCTAGGCTGCATTGCTTTTCCAGATTCATGTCTGTGCCTTCCACTTCCCTGCATGGGCCCAGTGGGAAATAAATGGGCCGGGCCTCTTCACTGGAGCTGGGCAACCGCCATTAGAGTGACTAGGTTGACCTGTGGCATAAAATTAGGAAGGTTAGGCCCATTGAGCAGCCGGGCTGATAGTGGCAGAGGATAATAAATCCACCGAGAAGGAGGGAGGGTAAGAAGGAGGGAGGGGATGGATGTGGCAGCCTATGCAGCCTCAGGGACACTTAGGATCCCTTTTATTAGCAGGGTTATTTTCACCGTCTTCTTTCAATGGCCTGTCTCTTCATTGAGCAGAGGCACCAACATGTACACTCTCTATCATGTACTGTGCACTCTCTCAGTTTGTCCCTGCTTTCTCTGCCGGGAGACGGAGGCTGGGACGTGCTGCATTTAACAAACGTAACTCAGATAGAAGCAAACATTTACTGGAATATTTTCAACTGGGGATTAAATCATATTTGGTACTTTAATAAGTATTTACAGCAGCAGGATATGTACATGTACGTGCATTGACATGAAGGAACAGGTCCCCTTGTAACCATATGGCCTGTTTGTGTATCATGCTTTGGCTGCAATACTTGTTAGTAGGAGGATTTCATTACTTCTTTTCATGGGACTTGATGACTATAAGAAAAACATACAAAAGAAATTGGTTAAGGCCTGATCAGATGGCTCCATTCCTTTTCTTTTCAAAAGTCCTTATCACTTGGATAATCTTATGATAGGCCAATATCTCTTTGTGTGTCTGGACTATAACAGCATCCAATTACTTACATTGCAGGACCTTATGTCAATATCTGCATAGTAAACACAAAGTGATACCATATCAATGTCCTTCTCAGTGGCAGAAATCATGTGTTCTCACTTTTCAGTGGTGGAGCTTGAGAGCAGTGACATTTGGGCTCGATTATAAAAGGAACCGCTCAAGAAGCCAAAGACTCAGTTCCCGATCCTTCTTGCCAAAGAGACGTTCAAAAGAATCATCGCATTCACGACCAACACATTGTGTACAGAATCATATTCAGCAGATTAGTCTCTATCAATGTGTGCTAACTACAAAGACTGGAATATTAATAAGAGCTCTAAAGATATTCATTTATTTACTCATTCTGTTCGCAGAATGAGTGTTTTTTCATATAGAATTTTTCATATGTGAGGCAAGTTTATTCTTATTGCATCTTTCAATCACCTGAATCATAAAACATTACATTCAACTACGGTGTGTTGGAGTGATTTCTTTGAGAAAGAAACCTGTCCCTCTGTGTGATGTGTTTGTTTCTGCTCACAACTGTGGCATGGAAAAAGCCAAATTGACAGATTAAACACCAAGTTGGCAGAGTTTCATGCAATATGACACGACACTGGTGCAAACGGGAGCACGTTTCTGAGGGCTTTTCATAACCCTCTCCGCGTTATGACTTTCCGCTTATATAATCATCTGTTCTGCGCTGAGGGCTGTCGTTCGAGCACCAGGCGGCCCGTGCACCAAGAAGTGAGGAAGAGTCTGGAAAATTATGTGATGTCACATTCGAAAACCCACTGAAATGTACTTTAAAACACCATCACAGTGCAGGAAAGACTTTATTCTTTCTTGAATGGCTGAAAAAGTCTAGAAGACTTGGTAGGATAAAAATCCTGGTGTAATTATAATAAAATCTGATTCCTGCCAGTTACTTTCCCATCTGTTCTCTCCGCCTTAACGTTTCTCTCCTTCTCCTTTGTGTTTTGTCTGCAGGGTTCTGAGAACACAGTCCCTGGAATGGTACTACAACAACGTGAAGAGTCGGTTCAAGAGGTTCGGCAGCGCCAAGGTTTTGAAGACTCTGTATAGAAAGCACATTATCGAGAGAGGGGCGCTCTCTGATCTCCCAGGTAACGTCATCCTCTTTATTAGTCAGCCGCACATGGCCTCCGTGCAGACGCTTCTTCTCTTTTGCTGTTTATTTTCTTCTTTGTAATCATCCTCTTCTGCGTCGTCTTTGATTGCAGAGCAGCCTCCTGTCTCTGTGTCATGTTGTGATTAAAGCAATTTCACTTTTTTAATATTACTCATCCTCAGAGTTTGAAGTAAATCGGCCTCTCTTGAGGTTGCCGATGTTTCCCTCAGCTCCCTTCGATTGCTTATTAGTTTGCCTTGTGGAATGATCGATCACTTTGTTTCAAATGTTGTGTTTTCTTGCTGACTGAATAAATTAATTACTTTCTCACAGGAAACAACGATTTTTTGTGGGGGTTCAGACGCGTGCACAACAGGAAAATGCCTGGAACAGTCAAATGAGTGGTGGGTTGTGACAGGGTAGAACATGCAGGAGGAAGGAGGCAGGACATGATGGATTGATTCCCACTCAACTCCTGCGTCAGCCCTTTACTGCCAGTAGCGCTGAAAGTCTCAGGAGTCGTCTTTGCAAGTTGACATCTTTTTTCATCATGAGATATTTGTGTTTTTCTTCTAATTTCGCCTCCACTCCCTCACTGCGAAATGTCCAGACTTTTTCCTTCTGTGTTCTTATATGCGCTCACTGGACATTTTACTAGGGAGCTGGAAGGAAGGAACAAGAAGCACTTTCAGGCAAATGTCTGGACTTCAGTGCATGTCTGAAACCAGACGGGGGGGGGGGGGGGGGGGGATTGTTCTGTGGAACAACCACTTAATATCTTCACTGCAAAAACATTTCTGCTGTTGCACATGTGATATGAACTGTGTGTGTGTTTGGTGTGAGTGAGTGATGACGACAGACTCGGGCGAGTTGCCCTGTGGTTTCATCCGACCAGTTAATCCCAGCTGTGCACAGGCCACTTTTCGTCCTTGGTGAATTGTTCCTGTGCAGTACAGCAGCAGTTCAGCTTTCGTCCGGCCTCCCCCTCCGCCTCCTGATAATATTATTTTGACCCGGCAGCAACATGATCAGTCTGCCGCTGTGGCTGCCTACACAGGATTAAATGGATGACGAGAGCACAGAGCGGATAAATCAGGTCAGACTTGAGGTGGAACTGGATGAGATCAAGATGAGGGGGATAAATGACTGAGTGAAGGCCTGTAATGTATGTGCTGATTGGATTGGCCTGAGCGATAAGGACAAATGTGAATCCCATCATACTATGCCAGAGAAATGCTGCTACATTATGACTAACTTGCAATGATATAAAAAATGTTGTCCATAACTTCCACATTATTACACTTTCCTTTTTCAGAGAGCATGTGGTATCATCTTAAAAAGTCAGTGACTGTAATGATGAGCTGATTTTGCTAAATAGGAATCTAAAAATACGTTGATTGAAAATTAGGACAAGGTGCCAGTTCATATCAGATCTTTATCCACAGATAATCAAGGAGGATGTCAAACAATTAAGGGTTTGTGCGACAAACACCCCAAATCTTGTAATGCTTTTGGTGATTTACAGTTGTACTGTATAAATCAGGAAAAGAGCTCAACAGTTGAATAGAGAGTTTGGGCCATCATCTTCAAACCATCTAACGCAGACACCTTCCCACAAGCTACGAGACTGTGAAACAATGTTATAAAACGTGTTTTATTCACAGTGTCAAGGAGAAGTGCTACTATTACTTCAAATAGGGTTTTTGCTCCAAAATGTTGTGGTTTTACAGCCACGATTCATCTCATACCTGGTCGGCCTGGTTCCAGGCGTTGACGTTGGTGTAAGAAAGCCAAAGCCGAATGGATAAGTTAGAGTGATGGATGCATTTTCCATTAACGGGCGATTCAGGAACTTCACACATGTTCTTTATTCCTGTGATGAAGTTTCCCTTGTCGGTAGAAAGTTCTCCCAAGACAAACGTGATTGTTGCGATGGCCGTAGCTTCTTCTTCTCGTGTATGAGTGGACAAATGATTCTTCTTCTCAGCCTCCGCTTTCCTCTTTTCCTCTCCCCCCCCCCCCTCATCATCTTCCACTCCACTATATAGTCCTTTCCTTTACTCTCCCCCTCCTCTTCTCTTACATCATCTGCTCACCTGAACCCAGCAGATTAAAACAGTTCCTCATCTCACATCCCCGCTCCCTAACTGGCGAGCTGACATGCCGTATGATTATGTATATACTGGGATTTGTGTGCGTGTTGCTTGTGTGCAACTGGACCTTAAAGCTGCCATAAATTGTCGGTTCGTTCAGGAAAAGACATTTATAGAGATGTTGTGTTTTTCCATTTTGTGTGTTTATATGAAAATATTTATCTTTCCTCCACCCTTGTTATGTTTTACAAATCAGATTAAACTAAAATAAATTGTGAAAATGTCAAAAGCAAGTCAAGCTGTCACAACTATAATTAGGTTTTAATTTATTGGATAGAAAATGCCCTTTTATTCCCTCTTCTGCGGCAAATTATGGGATATGTCAAGTGTCTTGACAAGTACAGAGTATAAGAGGCAACAGATTACCATGATGTTCAGTATATCAAGCTTTCTGTGTTCTCAATACAACATAATATATTTGAGTTTTTGCTTCAGCAAGTAAATCAGCATGAGATTGGAGAAAATTCAATTGGATCATGTTGTTGCTCGATGTTGCACCATCTCGCTTGGTTTACTGTGCTCTAAGAAAAAAGGCTTTTATTATGACGCCGGAAAACTCCCTGAATTTTAATGTGGCTCTCCTCTCGTCTTCATTCAGAAGAAAAGCAGCCACCTGAACATAAAGCACTCCTCAACCGGTTCCCAGTAATGTGAAAGACAAGCTCGCTTTACACATGTGCTAGTAAAGGATGTGTAATTATTTTATATATAAATCACCAAGGGAACAAAGCTTGTGAAATCAACTCCATACGAGTGTGAAATGCCAGCTGACATGAAGGCTCCAGACGTGAGCGGTTTACATCCATCGTGTCCCCAGAGAGAGAGTGTGACCTTCAAACCGATAGGAAGAGTAGACAGCGAGCGATTAGGATGTGTCCATCATCCCTGTGACCTACAACAAATACCATACCATCTTCTCTGCGTGTGTGTGTATGTGTGTGTGTACGCACGCGCAGTAGAAAGTGAGAGTGTTGCTCTGCGTAATAGATGCGGCCCCTGGAGAATCTCCACATTAAACATGGATGAAGAGTCGGTGACCATGTCCCTGTAAAAGACAAGCTGATAACATATCAGTGAGGACAGAGGATACTTAAAGGAAATCCAATCATACATTATTATTTTTTTTCGCTTCATGAGCTAAACTTCCCCTTTTTTTATTCGAATTACTGATTTAAGCTCCACAACAAAAGAATCTGCAGAAGCCAGGGGCTGTTGCATGTGTGTTAAATTAGTAATTAATGCCTCAAGCAGTAGAGCATGAAGTGAGTCCACTAAATGTGTGTTTAGTGTGTGTTTGTGTTCACTCATGAATGAGTCTCTCTGAAACACTGTAGCATTAACCAGTCTTCACTACTTGTCAACAGACATATGATATTAAATAGGACAGAAAACAGTGGAGCCACTGTTTAGTGTCTTGGTGAAAGGAAAATGTTAGAGGGGAAAAAACGAGCATGTGGAGTCACATGATCATTTATTTGAAATGGAAAGATTTATAGATCTAAACTGTTTTTAATAATTTGGGGCTGGGCAATAAGCTTTAGACAAGTGTTTTGGGGAAATATATATACCTGTGTTATTGCACAGGGTATGATGATAAGATTCATACCACTCATATATTTAAATATGAGCTTCATCCAGTAGTTGTTTGCTTAGCTTAGCTTAGTCCAGCACAAATGTAGTGACCGTAGACTGTATATAAAGATGGACAAATTTACTGCTGCCGAAAAGTGAAGCCAAAGCGTCTTAATCGCCACCTAGTGGCTGGCTGCAGTGTTGCTACCTGTTTCCTTCTGTCTGTGGTCTTTATTTAATGTAGTACCGACATTGGAGTAGAGTCAGTCTCATCATACCACCCACAGAAATAAGTGAATAAGTGTATTTTGAAAGAATGTCAAATCATTCTTTCAAAGAGCATGCATTCAGAAACAGAAAGAGACACAATTTTTATTTGAGGAAAACAACAGATTTTACTGGCACACCTCATTTGCCATGTTCCTGTGATTTGCTCCGACCGTGCGTCCCTCTAAAAATGTATCACAGGGGGTTTGTTTTTACGCCATGATAAATCGGTATAAGACCAGAGGCTAATGCTTGTAATTTCTTCTAACGGCTTTCCGAGTTGCTAGTTTTATGGTATAGCATCATCAAATTTGCCATGAAATGCCATGTGATGAGTTTCTTATGAAGCATCAAAAGCAGGAGTGATGGATTTTATTTTTTGACACTTTAATCACATTCATTTGAAACGGTGGATTACTGTTGTCCCACTTTTTTTCCTGCGCTTTGTGTTTGCTGTCACATCCCTCTAAATGTCTGTGGGAAGCTTCCTACCTTCAGTTACATGACGGCGACTCTGAGAAAATGTTCAGACATATTATGACCTTCAAACATTTCTATTCTCTGCCAAGGAAACTGAGAGGAGACGCAGAGCAGCAGAGATGTGAAGCTTTCTGTGGCGGCCGCCGCCTTTTCAGTGCCATGACAAAGGAGGAGTTTATGTCCTTGTGTGTGTGCGTGTGTGTGTGTGTGGGTGTGCGTGCCCTTTTTGTCTGATATTAACACGGCTTGACAAAAACTCAGCCACGCCTGATACCATTAGAAAGCAATGATGTCAGTAAGCAGAACCCTGAACTGGAGAATCAGTTGTCTCGGCCACTGTCATGAACTCGCTGTTTTCATGATTGACAATGTCTCGGACTGGGAACCATTCACTTACATTAATGAGCCACAGCCACTGCTGCTACAGAGCAGTGGTACCCTGTTTCCTTGGGCTCTTCACAAAACACTTGAAGCTGATGGACGGGTCTCAAGATATGTGAGCCACTGACAGACGTTTCTGGAATTCTGAGATAGATGTAAAATGATTGTAGGTTTTGTATAACCACCAATAAAAAACCAAGAACATTGCATTCACATGCATTTTTAAAACCGCATGTGCTTCATGTGACCTTGTGTTTTTATGCTCTGCAGGTTTGTTTTGTAAGATTGTGTTTCTGTGTCTGGATTCACAAAGTTGGGAAATTGAATTCAAAAGTTCAAGTTTAAGTATATTATATATAAAATAAGGGGTCAGATCATTGTGGCCTTACTGATTTGAAAGTTGAAAGGATTCTCATAATAATTGGAATGTAAGCAAATCAGAAAGATGGAAAAAACTAATCTTAGTTTACTTGAAGGCATTTGAAAACATTACCATTTCATGTGGATCAAGGTCAGATACTGAATCATTTTATAGCAAATTTTGTATCGATACAAACGCTTTCATGGAATCTAGGATCAGGATCATTTCATGGCAGTGGTTATACTTTGAAAAAGGAACAGGAAGAAAGGACAATTACAAATCAGAGTGAGCATGTGCTGACATATGCTGATGTGATCCATTTTCTTCCAATATCTTGTAACTTTGACTAAACAGCAGTGCACAAGGTTAAATGTGGCTAATCCAGTGAGTTCTGCTGCTCCTCTCTAACAAAACCTCAATCAGAAGAAAACATAAAAACCTCCCGAGGCCTTAGAAGGGATTTGTACTATTTTACGGCTTTTTTTTTTTTATGGGACATTGATGGATAAACCTCCTTTATCATGGCTCCAGTAGTTGAGGCAGTCATGGGCGTATTGTCACATTCGGGATCATTAGTGTTGTGTGTCTTATCGGAGCTGAGAGCCTGCTGACTCAGAGCACAGAGCTCTGTCTGGAGGGATTGGAGGGCACGATGTTAAACAGAGGCTCAGAGCTGCTGCTGTCGAGAACCAAACGGCTGACTCAGTGTGTGTGATACTGACACTGATGTACATATGTGCACATGTTCAGGGACATATGTGTGTAGAATGAAGCTGTCCCAGACTTCCTGTTAAGATCATCTTTTTAGGCGAGGGGGGAATTTTATGCACATTTTGTATATTAATGTGTTATAATATAACTTTCCTCAAGCATGCTTTATTTTATATGTAATGGTTTGTATGGGGTTGCCAATTTTATGTTTTGGGGTTTACGTCTCAATCCTTTGAAGGAAAGGATTGATCTTTTGTTTCTTATATTTTATTTTTTATGACATTTCCGCGAGTGCAACTTTTATCTCCCAAATTAAAGAGACAAAATGAATCGGGTGCAAGTTTGTTTACTTTCCTCCGTCTCCCAGCCTGTCGTGATGTAAACAGACATCCTGTCGGTGCAGCCGTTGTTCGGAGGACGCTGTTTATGAGGCTGTGTGTGCTGCCAGATGCTTCACTGTAATTGAAAGGAAACCGTCTGGACTGTTCCCCTTCCTCCTCCTCCTGCTGCTGCTGGCACTTTAGAAATGTTTGTACTAAGTGAAGCTTTACTGGTTCGTTTATTTACCCACTTTTTTCATCGGCTTAAGACTTGCTATTTATTTCACTCGCATTAATCCCTGTATTTAAAGAGCCTTTTGCAAAGTAGAATTTTCTTTTTTTAGATAAACAGACAATTTTCAGATTTCTTTTGTGGAAGTGGAGTTTGAGTGCCTGGAGATGTCAGAGCCTTGAGAGGACAGAATATTATTATCAACTCTGGGAGCATCCTTTGAAAGCTGCATAGGCAGAATGATGCAGCACAGCGGTGAGAATAGAATCTCACATTTCGGAGGCTCCTTCAAATGCGGCCGACAAATTTCCATTCGTCCCAACTGGTGGATCCTTCCTGGCCCAAGCTATCCCATGATTTGTTGCAGTTGCAGCTGGAGCATGTAATGATGCAGCAAAGCAGCGCGAATAGAATCTCACATTTCGGAGGCTCCTTCAAATGCGGCCGACAAATGTGTCCTTTCGTCCCAACTGGTGGATCCTTCCTGGCCCAAGCTATCCCATGATTTGTTGCAGTTCGGCGACAAATAACAGCCTTACTGGTTGTCGGACAAGTACAAAACACTGGACTACTGGAAACACTGGAAATGTTGGAGGAACTTTGATATTTCTGACGAAGTCCATATCAGCTGAAGGATCGTTAGATTACAAACAAGGCTGTGCCCAGGTCTCTCCTCCAGCAGGACGAGCCACATATTGTCTGTCGGGAGGAGAAGGTCACTGAGTTCTCTACCAGGCTGGAGGACGAGGAGAGGAGGAAGAGAACGAGTGTCTGTAGCACCAAGGCACAGACAGAGAAGCGGTGTGTCCAACCGAAGGGATAAGAGAGGATGTTCTCCTGATCCACTGGCTGCAAGGTGAGCAGGATGCCCTCCATCAGGAACTGGGGGCATGAAATCGTACCTGGAGGAATGGACGTTAACTTAACTCAACGCCAAGTTCAAAGCCGAGGGTGAGGTCAGTCAGGCTGTTGATTTTGTAGGCCTTAGTGGTAGTGTCGTAATCATATAAATAAGGAAATATTTCTAACATAAAGCAAACCAAGATTTCAATTTACCGCTCAACATAGTGAGTTTTTCGTCAGAGGTTTCTTTGTCTGCATATTTTTGCATCAGCTTCCCTGTGTGTGTGTGTGTGTCTATACAGTGCCTTGCATAAGTATTCACCCCCTTTGGACTTTTCTACATTTTGTCATGGTATAACCACAGATTAAAATTTATTTCATCGTGAGTTTATGTAATGGACCAACACAAAATAGTGCATCATTTGGAAGTGGGGGGAAATATTACATGGATTTCACAATTATTTACAAATAAAAATCTGAAAAGTGTTGAGTGCATATGTATTCACCCCCTTTACTGTGAAACCCCTAACAAAGATCTGGTGCGACCAATTGCATTCACAAGTCACATTTGCAAGTCACATAATTAGTAAATAGGGTCCACCTGTCTGCAATTTAATCTCAGTATAAATACACCTGTTCTGTGACGGACTCAGAGTTTGTTGGAGATCATTACTGAACAAACAGCATCATGAAGACCAAGGAGCTCACCAAACAGGTCAGGGATAAAGTTGTGGAGAAATATGAAGCAGGGTTAGGTTATAAAAAAATATCCAGAGCTTTGAACATCTCTCTGAGCACCATAAAATCCATCATAAGAAAATGGAAAGAATATGGCACAACCGCAAACCTACCAAGAGGAGGTAGTCCACCCAAACTGAAGAGTCGGACAAGGAGAAAATTAATCAGAGAAGCAACCAGGAGGCCCATGGTTACTCTGGAGGAGTTGCAGAGATCCACAGCTGAGGTGGGAGAATCTGTCCACAGGACAACTATTAGTCGTCTACTCCACAAATCTGGCCTTTATGGAAGAGTGGCAAGAAGAAAGCCATTGTTGAAAGGGATCCATAAAAAATCCCGTTTGGAGTTTGCCAGAAGCCATGTGGGAGACACAGCAAACATGTGGAAGAAGGTGCTCTGGTCAGATGAGACCAAAATTGAACTTTTTGGCCTCAATGCAAAACGCTATGTGTGGCGAAAACCCAACACTGCCCATCACCCTGAGCACACCATCCCAACAGTGAAACATGGTGGTGGTAGCATCATGCTGTGGGGATGTTTCTCTTCAGCAGGTACAGGGAAACTGGTCAGAATAGATGGAAAGATGGATGGAGCCAAATACAGGGAAATCCTTGAAGAAAATCTGATGCAGTCTGCAAAAGACTTGAGACTGGGGCGGAGGTTCATCTTCCAGCAGGACAATGACCCTAAACATACAGCCAGAGCTACAAAGGAATGGTTTGGATTAAAGAATGTTAATGTCTTAAAATCAAAGCCCAGACCTCAATCCAATAGAGAATCTATGGCAAGACTTGAAGATTGCGGTTCACAGACGGTCTCCATCCAATCTGACTGAGCTTCATCTTTTTTACCAAGAAGAATGGACAAACCTTTCCATCTCTAGATGTGCAAAGCTGGTAGAGACATACCCCAAAAGACTTGCAGCTGTAATTGCAGCGAAAGGGGGTTCTACCAAGTATTGACACAGGGGGGTGAATACTTATGCACCCAACAGATGTCAACTTTTTTGTTCTCATTATTGTTTGTGTCACAATAAAATTTATTTTGCACCTCCAAAGTACTATGCATGTTTTGTTGATCAAACGGGAAAAAGTTTATTTAAGTCTATTTGAATTCCAGTTAGTAACAGTACATAATGGGAAAAAGTCCAAGGGGGGTGAATACTTATGCAAGGCACTGTAGGTGTGTGTGTGTGTGTGTGCTGCCGTACCTGCCCACCCGTCTGACTCGTGTCTGTGAGGCAGCTCAGTCCTTCTGTGTCGACATTGTCCTGATCTGCTGCAGGTCATTTCTCCATCCATTGTCCCCTTCCACACTGCCATCGACGATAATTCAGCTCTAACCAAGCGAGCACTGTACAGGTCCATCGAACACCGCTTCAGTCGACAATGAGACAACTCTGAGAGTGACGGCCAGCTGGAGCGTGTAATGGTCTGGGGACATGTTATCCCGTAAACTGTGACTGGGAGAAGTGGGATGGACATAGAGACATTAAATCCAATGTATTTTAAGTGGACAAACTCCTCACACACCTTCAGGCTGCGTGTGTGAGGAGCTGCTGCTCCTAAGGCAGCGTTTCTGTGATTAGATGTGCAGAAAAACATCAAACAATGTCTTTTCCTGTTGAATTACAGCTTGTCACTGCACGTCAGAGTGAACCGATGTCACAGTTTGTGATTGCTGGCTCACAGGCTCGGCACTAAAACGTCACACAGCTTTGACAAACAGCAGCTCATCTCACAGTAAAGCTGAAATAGTAGAACATGTGTGACAGCTGGCTGTCTTCCTGAGACTGTCAAGGGAATAAAATAAATTCCTCTTTGATTTTCTATTTGTCAGCTCGGCCTTGGTTGAACTCATTGAACACTTTCTGAAATAGCTTAAGTGCATTGCTGATATTATCAAAATATGTTTATTTGCACTTGGTGGAGAGTCTGTGGGTGTAATGGCAGAAAGTGTTACAGTTTGCTGTGGCTCTTTGAAGCCAGACTCGCACCAATCCAGCGGGAAGGCTCTGACCGTCTGTGTGCATTCAGCCAGGGACACGCAGCCCGTCCAGCAGGAGCAGGACACTGGAGAGCGGATTAATGTCGGCGGCGAGCAGACGAGCCAAGGATGGAAGTCACGGCTGTTTGGTTGTGCTTGTGTCAGCGGCAGGAGCCAGAGCACTGGAACGAGGCCGAGGTGTGGGCTGGGTTTTGTTGAGACTCGGGTCAGTGAATGGAAATGAGCTGAAGTGATGACGAGCGGTGGAACCAAAGACGGGGTGCTCTTGTGTTTTGTCAGGACAGAAGTGCACGTGGAGCCTGGTCAGTCAGAGGTCTCACTTCCCTTTTACAGCAGCATTATATTCTCCCTTAGTGGTCAGTTAAAACCCTCTCCTGGGCTGCCTGACAGTTTGTCTTCTTAATCACGACAGAGCCCACTCTTCATTTTTACAGCTGGACTGATGAGAAGGCCACAATAAACGGGGGAACCACAGGGGAGATATCTAACAAGAGTTAATGGGCCACACAGGGAATATGTGGTTTTAAGGGTGGGGGTGTGGTGAACTAAATCTTCCATCTTCTCTCCCCCACCCCGCTGTTCAAGAAGCCCTGTCTAAGAATCATTACCAGAAAAATTACCATTTAAGTGAAAATAGTACCAGATAACTTTTCCACTCGAGTAAAAGTCACTTGCTTTAAACTTACTTTAAGTATTAAAGTAAGAGTACTGCAGAGAGAAGTCCAAATTCCTTATGTAACTGTTTATTAAATATTGTTTATACTTCAGACTGTCCTATTAATAAAGAATGCTGCAGCATTTGAAAACATGATACGTCATATACCAGTTCCGAAGCCATTTCTGCAGTTTTTTCACCAGTGATACTGCAGGGGGAGGCGGAGTCTAACAATACCTGGCTGCTTGGATCAATTGATCAATTCCCCGCTCGCATTTGAACATGTAAGGCGATGCAGTGGAGCAGAAAGTGCAGTTATATGTGGTGCAATGGTTCTCAATCTTTTGCACATCAGTCGTTTCAACTCACAAAAATTAGACCACAGACCCACATTTGACAAATGTTCAGCTGTCGAATGTTTTATCACAGAAAGTTTTATTATATCAGAACAGTCAAACATTCTGTCAGTGTGATGACATTATACAAAAAACTAAATGTAGTTTCCTTTTTGCCAGGGGACCCCCCCCCCTCAGACTTCACTTTGAGAACCCCTGAAGTAGTGAAGTACACCGAAAATAAGTCAACTTAACTGTAGAACAGATAGAAAGTAAATATACTTTGTTATATCCCACCACTGATTTTAAGTCCCATGTCCCTTTGCTGTAACTTGAGATTTGGGAGGTTTCTTTGAAAAAGATTCTTGCACAAATATTGCGCTAAGTGAGTGAGCTACAAAGAAAACATGGTGATGCTTTTATCCACTGAGGATATTCCTGTTGCAAGTGTCGGAGAGTGATTTGTTTTGAAAGGCAAGAGGGGAATCATCATTGTCATTTCCCTTGAACTGTCACTTCCTTTTGTTTTCCTTTTATGCACAATTGGGAGCGACACCAAGTAGGAGAAACCAAACAATTGCAATTCACAAGTCGCCGAAACAAAGTCGGGAGCGCAAAGAGGGGTTTAGTGGCATTGTGTGCACTGTAACCTACTTTCAATGTGGCAACCGTGCAAAGAAGAGTGTGTAGCTACATTATTTCACATTATGATAGGGGCAGGATGTTTGAGGGCTGTTATCTGACTGGTTCATTTGTCTTTGTCTCGCAGAAAGCAGTGTTCACGACGGAAGCAACGACAACGATGGCAGCATCTGCGGCAGTGACTCCGCCTTCTACAAACAGAGTGAAGGTGAGAGATGTGCTGGGGAACAGGCAGCGCCGGGTGATGGGGGATTTCAGCTGCGTTGGGTTTGCCATATCGATTTTTTTCCATCAATTGTCCCTTTTTTTCATCTTGCTAAAAGGTTGAGCTTTTATGTTTATTGCCCAATAATAGTTGCCTCAACAAATAGACACCGCTCTGTAAATGGCGCGAGCGTGAGAGGGAATCTCATTAGTGTTACACAACAATAAAACTAATTGCAAACACACAGAGGAGAAAGCTCTCTTCTCGACATTAAACTGCACACACACAATCACAGGAGCATAACTGCACACACAGCCTCCTACACACCATACATATTCAAGTTGAATAGCTCCTATATAATGATAAAGCTTATTTTATTTATTTTTCAGTAATTATGAGTTGCTCTTGCAATGATCAAGATGTGTCAACTAGATAATGGCAGTAATTCAGAGGCCAACAAACAAACTCTGTTTACATCACGTTGTTGTGTTTAAATGGATCAAACCAACAGAAACCTTTTTCTGTCGCTAATGGTTTAATGCTAAAGGACATAAATCACCATTATGGTTTGAGTGTGGGTCGAATTCATTCCTTAAATGCACATTAGAACAGGTGCATAGAAAAAAATGAATTTTTACCACAGAATAGTGACACAGATTTCTTCAGGCTGGGACTCTTATCAAACATTTGATGTTCTTTTAAAGGCAAAACATTGAAATTCACCATGCTGCCAGGGATATGGTGTGTAATGAAAGCTCACAATTTCCCCAATAACTTATCATCAAGGTCATGCAGCCCTGGTTCCGACAAAATGTTTGAAAGCAACCTTTTCTTCCTTGTTTAAGAAGAGACGTCATCAATGTCATAAAAAACAAGGGCGAAAGTCCCGGATCCCGACGGATTTGTAAAGTCATTTGGATTTATCCTCAGGGAAATATGAATGTCTGGATCAAGTCTCATGGTAATTCATCCAGTATTGGTTGAGAC
Organism: Pleuronectes platessa; assembly: GCF_947347685.1. NCBI lineage: Eukaryota > Metazoa > Chordata > Actinopteri > Pleuronectiformes > Pleuronectidae > Pleuronectes > Pleuronectes platessa. Next base: position 10,445,207 of record NC_070645.1, read on the forward strand.
ATTACAAAGCTGTGCTCCGAGCACCGATAAACTGCGACAGTTTGCAGGATTGACATTTTATTGTATGATAAAGAGCAGAGGTCAGCATATTTGTCACAGAGGTGCATGTGCACGTCTCCCAGATGTTTGAAGATGCTGTACGTGTGTGATAACAGGACACAGTATGGCCGAGACGCTCACAGTCGCCCTGCGTGTCGCTGAGGAGGCTATAGAAGAGGCCATCGCTAAGGCGGAGGAGTTCGGAGACAGCTTGGTGAGAATCCCTCTGTTCTTCTTTCTCTCTGATTTCCCCTCCTCTCTTTTCTATCCCCCCGTTCTCTTCCATTGCCTCTTCATTCTCTCCCCCTTGTGTCAGTCACAGTGGGATGCAGTCGTGGTTTTAGGCAAAGACGTTGGCACAGACCCTTCCCTGGTAATCACTCGCTTTGAACTGAATATGTCTTCATTCGTGTGTGTGTGTGTAGGAGAAGCAGAATGAGGCTCGGTATCTGCGGGACCACAGAGAGGAGCTCATAGAGGAACTCGCTACAACCATTGTGCAAAAAGTAGGTTGAGTAAGAGTGAGTTTCATTTTTACATGTTAACTTACTTTTCCCCTTTTATGTGATGAATAAATGCAGTTAACCTTGTTTTTCAAATGCAAATGCACACTGGAATCTAGCTCACTTCACTTTGACTGCTGGATCAGGATCAGGGCCGTTTTATTGTTTAATTTAATTGCTTTTCAGTTTCATTTATCATTTGTTGGCCATCGGGTCTTTGAAAGTGAGATAAAAAATGTAGTCTTTTCTCTACTTTAAGTGTTTAGTTGCACATCACATGAAAATGGAAATGAATACAGGATTAATGCGTTTAGTTTCATGATTTAACATTATTCATGTTAATTAATAATTAAATGCTGTTGCAGAATTACATTTTAATTTGTCTAATTTGCATTTATTATCAAAATGTTTTATGCAAACGAAGCCTGTTTATCTGTACATACCTCAGGGCTCATTTTGTCTTATTTCCCCCTTTTCTTCTTCTTCTTTTCCTCTCCTCTCAGATCATCCAGAGGAGGAAGCACTCAGAGATGCAGACAGAGTACGACTTTGTCTGGCCTCAGCCTCTGATCCAATCCAGTGACCTGCCCTCTCCGTCTCAACCTCACACATCTTCACAAGGACCACAGGACCCCCTCAAATCCTCTAACTCTCTCTGGGTCAGTGTGCACATCCACTCTAACCCTAAAAACATACGACACAACAACTGGTAAAGTGGTGGCAAAATAAAACTACCATCAGTCTGTGCAAACTGCTGATTCTTGACCAGAAGGATTTGGTCTTTGATGATGCAGTTTGTGTTTGTGTGTGTAAGATAGAAATTACACCTTTGGAGAATTAATTTGTTTGTGGGTTTTATTTATCTTAATAAGGAAGAAAAACAGCAGTACTAAAGATCCACAGGTGTCAGGCCACACAGGCCTGCAGGAGAAAGAAAAGAGAAGCTCGGTTCAAAACACACAGAGTGACATTACCCTACTACACACCATTACATGTTTACACAGAAAATCACTGTAGGCCAATATATAGGCTATATTCATATTTAAAAGCTACGTCTTTATACAGTATATTACCTAAGCAAATACAAATCCAAGCATAAAAAGTATTCATCAGTTCTGATCGATACCTAAAGAGTCAGAGAAACAGCCGAATGCAGATTAACTTGCATTTTTTCACTGAAGTTTGAAGAGAATTACACACAAAACAGCAACAACACACATGTTAAACAGCCTCTGCACAATCACATTAGCATTTTACACACACACACACCTGACTGGGGTTCCCACCGCTTGTCAGCAGGGACCGTTGGAGATTTGTCATCGTCCCGTATGAGAGAAGCATCAAAGCGGCGCTCCCCGGGCCTCGCCATTCAGTTTCCCGCCGCTTCACTCAGCTCAGATCAAAGTCCTGTGAAATACGTCGGGATTCTCCTCAGCTGCCCCACGGGAGCGGCTCTGTTTATCAGCTCTATGCAAACACCCTCAATGAGACTCATTGATGCAACTACTCAAATCCGTGCTGCACGAACAAATTCTCACGGTGCATCCTACCCACTGTAAGAATTCATATTTCATCTGCGCTCGACTAGAAAGTTCAGTCTATGCCTTAACATATATTGGCACTCTTATTTTTCAGATCAAAGCTTCTTTCATATACACTGTTTGTTTCAAATTATATTTAAGTGTGAGTTTATGCAGATGTGCAACTTTTGAATCCACCCGTGAAAACCCTTTCATTCTCAGTAGAGAAGCCTTTAAATCGACATCCCAATGTTTAACCAAGTTTCATGGTGTTCAGTTTTTTTGAAAAGTGTAAATACACAAACTGTACAAAGTTGTTCCACCAAGAAAACTTCCTCCAAAACCTAGAATATCCCCCTCATTGATCGGAGGATGAGTCGAAGAGACATTTATGGGTGTAGAAGAGAGATGAAGAGATTTGTAGAGCTTCTCCTGGCTGTCTACTTATTGAGTGGTGTTCTAGCTCCACCTGCTGATGAGAGTTTGAACTCACAGCTCTACTATCTACGACTCTATCTGTCTCTGGAGACTGTGCCACTGCAGTATTTGTCTGAGTTGAGCTTTTTTTTGACTGGGGCCTGTTGATTTAAGTGAGACACGACCCAAAATTATTAATAAAGGCGATGATGAGTCTCCTTTTTGCCATGTTTTTGAAAAATACTATTCATTTTAACAGTTGGATTAAATCTTTGTGTCCTGTGTGTGTGTGTGGTTGTAGAGGTCGCGGTCAGCGTTTTCCCTCACCAGTGACGACTCCCCAGAGAAGGGCCCAGAGGAGGAGGGAGCCGGAGCAGGAGGTGCCTTGCACGAGTACGCGTCTCTGAAGCGGGAGGCCAAGGCCACGTCCCTACCCAGCTGGAAGAGCGTCGATCGCCTGGACAACTCCAGTAAATATGAAGTTTTCATTTGATTTCTCCTGCTGTGGATGCTGTTGCAGTAGCGTATTCCTTGTGTTTCATATTTACCGTTTCCCCTGACCATGTATTTCATCCAACGACTACTTTTCAATAACTGGATGTTGTAGCTTTCATTTTCATTTAGATTGTTTCTCTAATTCCAAACATTGCAATCCCCTAAAGCTATTTTTAATAAGCACAGGTTGGAATATGTCACATTTTAAAAGTGTTTCTGTTGGCCATGCTCATCCAGGTGCATCTTCAGTGCTCCAGAGCCCAGACGGGAACTGGATCGCCCTGCACAGTTCTCAGCTGTCTCGGCCCAGCCTGCTGACCAAGAGGAAGAGCCTGGTGTTCAGCGTGTTGGAGAAGGAGTCCGGCGTCGTCTCGGCGTACGATGAGATGGGCTCAGACTCCGAGGAGGACAACGAAGGCGGCTGGGGCGCGGCTTTGAGACAGTTCAGACGCAAGTTGTCCGACGAGACTTACTACACGGACTCGCAGCACGACCCAGAGTGGACGTACACCCAGCACCTTCCCATCACGTCGCCGTCCTCCGGCCAGTACACCAACACAGAGACCCTCAACTCGGACTCGGAGGCTTCGTCTGTGCTGTCCGCGTGTCCTCGTAAACCACCTCATAACTTGTTGAGGAAGAAAGGACCGGCGGAGACACACCTGCACCCTCACCACCAACCCCTGTACCACCAACACCTGCACCAGAACTTCTCTCCGTACCCTCTGCACTCAGAGGCACTGGATGTGAACTTCAACCCCACGGTGATTTGGATTTACTTTATAAGTTTGAATAACTATTTACTACAAATACTGATAGAGACATTTTCTAAAGTTTTCACCACTGGAAAAGGTTTTTGAGATTTATTGATAGTGAGTGCTGAGCGTCTGTAGCTGATTCTTTAGTCACATGGACTCAAAAGGTCGATAATCTAAATTCATAATGTCCAGGTACATCAGAAACAAGCACGTAAAGACAGGGAGATGAGAGGCTTCTAATGCTGGAAACCAAAAATGTACTCAGTATTTACTTATATAGTAATTTATTATTATGTATAACTTCACCCATAATTGATACTGATGCATCACTATTAAAGTCAATTTGTTCAATTAGGCCATAAGATCGGTGATTAATGTGGTAGGAAGGAATAAAAAATATTTGTAAGTTCGGATTTCGATTTATTATATTAAATTGTAGCAGAGTAGAAATAGAAAATACCATAACATCAAATGGAAATAAGGGATCTCATAACTGTGCAGCACTGTGTATTGTGCATATGTGCTCAGCTACTTTTGCACCACTGCTCCCAGGTGATGGGAGACAGCAGCGAGGCCGAGGAGCGGCAGGTCGACCCGGTCAGAAGGTCACGACGACGACGGAAAAGCAAGAGGGAGTCGTCAACTGAGCAGAGCAGACCTGGAGGCCAGAGCCACGCACAGTCCATCTACCCCTTAGTACAGGTGAATGGAATGTTGTTTATTATTGTTGGTTTTTCAAATCCCCATTGTCAATGAAAAAAATGTCATATAAGTTTAACCATTTGAGGGCAACAAATAAAAGTTATTTCTACAGCAACTTTTTTCTATCTGTGATGTGTACATTTCATGGTTAATGTTTATTTTCCTTCTTGCCTGTATCCTTGTGTTTCCCTCTTAATTCAAGGAGAACAGTGGTTTCCTGCTCAACGCCCTGCTGAAGAGGGGTATGAGTGAGGAGCAGCAAGCACCAGACAATATGCCTACAGCCCCGGCTGCACTGGACACCTTCAGGCTGGATGCCATGACACCAGAGCCCGAGGACTTGGACACATTGGCCCCAAATTCCGCGGCCCTGAGTCCCCCACGGCCCCACTCTCTATCTCCAGGGTCCCAGCACCCGGCCTGCGGCTCAGGACCCGGAGACCTGGAAGAGGAGCTACGATCCCGACTCAGTCAGCTGGTCAAACGGGCCAACAGCAAAGACGACAGCTCGGCTGGAGAGGAGTGGCCCGCAGACAGACAGGCGGACAGACACAGTGACAGAGAAAGAGAGAAAAAGAGGCTGAAAGACGCAGACAGGGAACGGCAGAGGGCGAGTGAAGGATTGAGAGAGAAACCGAGTGAAACGGTGGAACAAGTGAACGGACAAGATATGAAAAGGAGTGAGAGACTAATAAAGAGTCCCTCGGAGAGAGAGGAAGGAAGAGTGAGGGAGAGCAGGTTGGAGAAGGGAGTGGAGAGTGTGGAGGAGAAAGTAGACGACCAGGAACAAACGAGAGGAGACAAAAGAGAAGCAAACAGACAAAGTAAGAAACAACATAAGAGAGATGTGGAGAAGGAGGCCTCACAGAAAGGAGGAGGCGGAAGGAGGAGTGGGTCGAGTGCAAGTTCACCTGCGGTTACACCTTCTTCCCAGGAGGGGGCGCTGTCAGACAACCAGGTGAGGAGGCGTAAAGAAAGAAGCATCTGTTTCCACTGCTTCTCATCAGCTTTTATCTCTGCTCTGCTCGAGTTCGTCCGTCTGTCTGCAGTTTGATTCATTTCCCACCTTCCTCTCCCATCCATTTGTTTAACAATCACCGCTGTGTGCTTCTCTTCTTCTTTTTCGCTGGTGTGTGTGTCTGTGTGTGCGTCAGGAGGGACAGAACGACTCGGAGCAACAGCAGAGGCTCCAGTTGCTCTCCTCTCTCTTGCAGCAGGTGAGATATAGGTGAGACAGTGAAGGCGCACTGTTATATGTGCAGGAGGCCTTGCTCGATAACAACTATGGCAACGTAGCCACAGTCACTTAATGCATTTATTCCTCCCTGAAACGCACAGGCATGGTTGTGTGCGGCTGTCTAACTGGGTCAAAGGTTGTTTGTGTGTTTTTTATTTCGGTTCAGATGTTGGTGGATTTTTCTGAAGCTTTCCTAAAAACTATTGGTCTCCTTACAGCTTTGTATTAATTAGACAGGAAGTCACTTATCATCAAAGAGCTGCAGACTTTGTTTCTTACCATTAATAAAAACCTCTGATCTTTTGGTTAAAAGCAGAGCTGCAGTATTGATATTTTCACATAGTGGACATAATGGGCAAGACCAACCTCACACAAAGTCACACAGAGAGGTTCACGCATTCATTTATGAGCTCATCTCCTGTACTGGTGCTACATCTGAGGCGTGTTGGTCGATGCTGGTTACGTGCCAGACTCATAAGAGCTCCTGTGAGTAATGCTCGTCTCTTACAATGTGTATGACCCAGGTGTAGGGTGGTCTATTTCTGCTGGTTTTCACAGCTCCCTTGTCCAACCTGCCAGGGCGGCTCGTTTTGATGTGAACAGAAGAAAATGTGACATGAGTCATACTTTTGGCTTTTGAGACATTATTTTGTATACATCAGATTTGTAGAGGAATAATTGGCATTGCAATTTTACTTTTGCTTGTTTGCAGGACTAGGCGGAAATTACTAAACCAATGTCCTTCAAATTTACGGGGGTTTGGGACATGACCAAAGACTGAACTCTTTAAATGTTGGTGTGGACCCAGATCAGGGGTCTGATCCAGAATTCTTTATTTTTTCAACATTGATAGATCTCATATATATATATGTATATATATAAAAAAGCTTTCAGGAGTGTGTGCAAGTTGGTGCCAAACCAAAAGAAAATAGAGATCTAAAGTGGTTTACACTGGAATTTAGATTTAACTCGACATGAATAAAAATAACTAATAGATTATACACTTATATGGGAATGTAGAAAAATCTGAGTTCCTTCTCTCTATTTGAACTTTCCGAAATACCTTTCATGATAAGTGTTTCTATTGGCAATAATAGGGGCTTTAAAAATCTTAACATTTCTTACTTGATTTAAAACTGTGCCCCATACTCGACTTTCCATTATAACAGTTTTTAAACCTGCCCCTGGTCCTAACTATTGGGCTAATTACTGAACTTTAGATATTCTCCATATTCCTACATGGCAACCTTTCTTACAATAGAAGATGTGATCATGAGCAGTGAGGCATCAGGGTGTTGGATCTGCATGGCGACGGCCTGGTTCTTTGGAGTGGATGACAACGTCAGACTCTCACCAAAGATCCATTTCTCCATCGACCGACCCCATGTCAATATCTCCCAGCATCCATCTCTGCGACTCCGTCTTTGTAACATCACTGAACGGTTAATTAAAAAAAAAAAAGATAAGAGGTTTGGTCCTCAGACTCATGTCTCTGTACTGAAGCTTGTCTTTACCAACGCTCTGCCCCTCATGTCTCTCTCTCATCCCTGTACCTTTCTCTCCCATAAACCGGATGATACTGCGTCTGTGTTGCTGAGAGGGATCAATACGCCTCCGACACCACGGACAAAGCTTTACATCTGTCTCTCTTTACTACGACATCTCCTTTGCTTCCTCTGTGTTCAGAAGTCAACAGCGTATTTCTTTACAGAGAAGGCATGTTCACCACTGAATTTTGATTCACTACAGAATTTGAAAACAAGCTGCTCTTGTTAATCTGAACACAGTAAACACATGGAAAGATTTTCATTTATTTTTCTGCCAAAGGACGGCATGGCTCGTTCACATGCATATTTTGGGTGAGGGGTTTATATGGACATGGATATTGGCTTTATTTTGAAATTGATTGCTGTTTGAAAATTTGGCAGATGATTAAATTTGTGGCTTTTTAGCTTCACAAATGCTTTAATTCATCTCATCTGCATATAGATCATCATGCGTCACTTTTTGCACCATCTGAGCCCAAACATCCATTGATCCATTGGTTTTGTCTTAAAACTTTCTCTTGTTTCCTTCTCTTTTTCCTCATTCCTCACGATTCTGGATTTTTCACCAGCTCTTTTCGTGGTGCGACAGTAATATGTGTATATTTCACACTGCACAGTCTTCTTTCACACACAGAGAACACGAGATAGAGATGCTGATGAAATGATTAAATGTATTTAGTCCACATCATTTCAAAATGTTTGTTCCGGCTCAATGATAAAGTCCCAGTCATGATTGCATTTTATCATCACAATACTATATTTTCTCTCATCTATTTCTTCTTTAAACTGTTAGCCTTCCAGAGTGTATCATACACTGACAGTGTGTGTTTGTGTGTTTCTGAAGCAGAAGTACTCGGCGGCGTCTCTCTGCAGCATCACCACAGAGGTGCTGAAGGTTTTGAACGCCACAGAGGAGCTGATTGGTGAGGCGGGAGGTGAGAGCTACACCCCGTCCGAGTCCATGAGTGCTTCTCCGATCTCCAACTGCTCCGAGACCCGGCGGCTGGACCAGAGGCTGACCAAGATGGAGGAAAATGTAAGTCAGTCAATAGCTACAGTCTAATTATTCAATTTCCCCCTTAATTGCCAAGGGGAACTAACAGTCCAGGTTATCTCCTTCATGAAGGTGTACCTCGCTGCTGGTGCTGTGTATGGCCTAGAGGGGGCGCTAGGGGACCTAGAGCAGTGTGCCCGCAGTATTAGCAGTGATACCACAGACACAGATCTGGCTTTCCTTGAAGACCAGGTTGCCACTGCAGCCGCTCAGGTCCAGCATTCTGAAATACAGGTACTGCAGGAGGTTTAATATCACACAATTAAGAAGTGGACATCATAGTACATATTTAGCATTTTCCCCAGAGTCAAACTAAAATAAAGATTGTAAGAATAATTGCATGAACCATATTGCAAATGGTTGATTTTGTAGAGTGAAGCCTTCTTCTCCTTTCTAAGATCTCAAACATTGAGGCGAGAATATCAGCCCTGAAAACAGCTGGTATGAACGTGACCGTCTGCAATCGCTTCTCCAAGTACAAGCCACCACAGGCGAAGGTATTACACTGCCATTCAACGACACCCACACACAGTAGCCTCCTCCAATAGCTGTGAGAACAATTGTGTTAACATTTTACTACAAGTATCGATATGTTAAGCAACACAAGGAAAATGGGAACATATAGCAGCTCTAAACCAGGAGCAGGGTGTTTAATACAGATTCTCTGGTTACAGCCTCAAACTCTGGATACATCACGCCATCAAAGACGGAAGCTTCCAGCGCCTCCTCTGAAAGGTACCACACAAGATGTTTTAAATTAAAGCTTGTTTGGAGATATAAAGTGAACAAAATGTAAACAATGAGGGAAAATATCAATGATAAACATTTTACAATCATCCAGCAAATTTGGATGGGACTAGAGAGTGTAGGTTATTGATAATAAGTCAAGGGCATTAGATATTAAATAAAAGTATAATTATAAATTTATGTTTTTTTTTTCAAGTTGGATTTCTATGCCTTCTGGTGTCTGCAAGATTATTTCATATGAACCAGTTTCAGAGGTTTATGACCCACGCTGATTAACATCTATTAACATATTAAAATATCCTAATCACTCTATAGATTATCTAATGATGTATATAAATACAGCAGGTATCTTCTGCCGTGATGTCCTGCTGCACGGCACGCGTCAGGTTAAGCAAAAGAGAATTGAGTCTGATCACCTGGGCTGACTTATTATGATCACATCAATCCATACTCTCGTAACCAGAGTGAGTGAGAGAGACAGAAACATGGAGAGGGACACTCATTCACCTTTAGTCAATGTCACACATTTTGCGCTTTGTCCTGAGAGAAGAGATCGACGGCTGAATGGATGCAGAAGTGAATACATCTGCTGGAAAGGGAACTGAAAAGCTCCATTAGATGCCAAGCATTCAAAATGGAAAACACACACAGTGCAGGAGGAGAAGGCCGATTTTTTTTCTTTTCTTTTAATCAACCAACAAGAAATCTTTTCCTTTTTAATGTCGGTGAATGGCCTTTTTCTGTATTTTCTTTTTGTCTTATTTTTTTCTTCACCCGCATTCCACACAATAGATCTGATTCAGGTTGGGGGGGGTCTTATTCAGCCGTCTTCATGGCTGCAGAGACAGGACGCAGTATAATGGGGCAACGCCAGTGACCAAGACATGTAGTCGTGTCGTTGATTTCAGCTTTAGTCCTTTTTTATCAATCCGTCAGAACGTCTACGTCTAGACAGACTGTTCATCTGAATCATATGTCACTGACAATTTGTCTTTTATTTCTGGACATGTCTCCTTTTGAATACCACCTTTTTTCATTCTGCATTTTGTGTGTGTTTTAGAAAAGTTGGAGCCAGAGCAACAGGTGAAAGTGTTTCGGCCATAGTGACAGTCGGCAGCACAACGAGTCCCTCAGGGCCAACTCAGAGCCCCAGTGACGGGGGCCATTCTCATCCAGTGCCTTGACCCAGCGTCCGCCTCCAGCTCCGAGCCAAGCAGGGACCAACACCTGTCCTGTGTGACCCCACCAAGCACTCAGCCCAAAGCCAGGCACTGTCAATGGAGACACTTCGCAGGAGACGCGACGGGCTCTTTCCCCTTTTCCCATGTTCTCCTCATGGCCGCCAACGTAGAGCGTCGTCAAGCAAGGTTGGACTCAACAGTCAGTCTCTCTGCCTTAAAATCTGCAAACACTCCTCGTGAGCCAACTCCAAAAGAATATCTGTACAGGCAAAGAAAAAAAGAAAACATGTCCTTCTATCTGTTTGCAAGAGTATTGTGATTTAATGTGAAATGAAGATGTGGCGAAATCTTTCAAAGACTTTCTGTGATTCAACGTCTGAAGAAGAGGCGGAGCCGTGTTTAACACTGCAGCTTCTCTCACCAAATGGAAGGAATTTTTTTATTGTATTATTTAAGAGCTAATTTTGGATGATTGTCAGTTTATACACACACACACAACCAGTAATTATAATCATTGTAATACATTTGGCTTTTACAAATAAATGAAGTTCCCAGAAAAGTGTTTATAATTTAAAAAGTATATGAATAGTGCATCTAATTTAAATGCTTATTTCTTGTAGAGAGATAAATCAGAGGTTTGATACCTCTCTGTTTGTATGCTAAATGTAATGAAAGTACAGTAGAGCCAGGTGCTGGTTAGTTGGCTTGAGCATCTTAAACATGGGGAAAGGCTGTTTCTGACAAAAAAAAAACTGCCTTCTACCACATTGAAAACTCAATATTTTGAGTAGCACTAACTGTTGTGAACCAGAGACTGTATTTGAAGACGGACGACGTTTCACTTCCTCCCACTATCCAGAAATGAAGCCAAAATATCTCTCTGAATGTTTCCATCTTGCACATTTGGAGCCAGAATCTGCGCTGTAGCGATAGGACGAAGCCACAGTAGTCAGATTCCAAAAGTACACGTACTCGACTAATCGTGAGTACTTTAATACTGTACAAAAAGGCTGATACATACTTATAAACTCACCGGCTTCTGGTGTTAGCTTCATATTTAGCATATAGACGTGAAAGGTTTTGGACTTTTTCATGTAACTCACAACCATTTCCTAAAATAAATATGAACTGCAATAATATTTTTGGAAAGTGCTCTCCCATTGAACTCCAAATAGAAGTATTAGTAAGACACATACAGTATACACAACATAACCCTCCACAGGTCTGACAGTCAGGTTGGAGTATTTCTGATTTCCTCAGTGCAGTATTCTGCAACCCAAAGTCATTTTCTTCTGTTATCTTCGTTTACTTTTAAACATTGTGGCCTTTTTGTTTGAACATCATGTTTTCCCTTTGCTGGGTCATATCCAAACTTGTGTTGCATTCAGCATAATCCTGTAAAGATTTTTACATAATGAAGCCTGTTGGGCTTTACGACAAATGCCATGAAACCATGATTTTGTTACAAACAATTTATTTTTGTACTTAGTGAACGTTTTTATGCAATACCGCTGAAATAAGTACTATTGCAAATTAAAGGCTTTATTCTCTCCTCAAAGGAGCCCTCCTCAGTCAGTCCCATCATGCGTGGTGACTCAAAGTGCTTTCAGTGTGTGTCTGCATTTACCATTTGATATTCTGCCAGTAATGACGATGGTAAATGCTGCAACAGCACCGGCAGCAATAGTCATTTTAGGAGCGGCGAGTACGGTTCATACTGTGTTTTACCTCTTAAACACTAGATTTGAGAATACTGCCTTACGTTTTTGAGGTTGTTTTGCTTTTACCCCCTGACCACTTACATTAGTTAGAATATTAGTTAGCCATGCACACAGTTGTCAAGGTTTTTACTTTGGCAAACAGCTCAAGCGCATGGTTGGTTCACCTGCTGGGCTGCTTGAACTAAAAGGTCTGATGCCCTCCTGTATGAATGCTCTGCCCTGTCTATTATTGACCTTTTCATTCCAGTTCTATCAAATCTCTGGTTTTTGCACATTGATCCTGTACTTTTGTAAACCTTGTTCTCCAGAGGTGTCGGTGTAAAAATAAGAAAGCATGATTATGGATGTAAAATTCCCCATGAGAAGCACAGCCACAAGGGTCCAATCATTAGTGTCCTGTATTTTTCTAATGTAAAAAAAAAAGAATAGTACTTCATGAGAGTTTAATATATGTATATGTGTGAAAAGATGGATATGATATAGACTGTGTGTATTGATCAATCTCTTGGTGTTCTGCGCAAGGGACTGCTGTGTATACATGGCATGACTGGATTCACACAGAAAGATATATACTTTTGATCCGGTTTGAAAGACTATACTAGAGGTTCACTGTGCACAGCTCCACTTTTACGTGCAATCGTTTGTTGCAGTCCATATGACATGTCGGGGAAACTATTAATGTGCAAAAAATACAGGTTCTCTATGTGCCACAGTACTGAGAAAAAAAATGTATATGAAATGAATAAAATTTAAAAAACTTAAAGCATCTTTTGAAAGTGTACTTTGTCAATACAGGACAATCACATTTTTTTCTATTAAAGAAAATACATTTATGTACAAATAGTTTTGAAGAGGGATTTCACGTTAACCGAGGTCTTAGAACAGAGAAATACAGAGAAACATTAATCAAGACATGCTGCCATGGTAACCAATCCCTGTCTTCTCCGTCCAGCACTTTGAGGTTCTCCTCGTTTCTGAGGGTGTTGAGCAGCTCCAGCGTCCTGAAGACAGGCTCCATCCTGCTCCTGCTGTGCCTCCTCCTCCCCAAGCGCCAGACAAATACACATTTAATTACAAACAGAGATGTACAAGTACACTAATGTTAGTTAAGAAATGTCCGAATTTACTTCAGTTCAGTTGATCCAGAGCATGAGACATTGTTAAAAACCAAAGGAAGGTCCAAAATGTTATGTTTATTGCCTTCTCATCCAGATTTTACATTTTAGATTGAATTGAATATTTTCACATCTGTCTGCAGAGCACAGAGTTTAAGTACAATGAGGTGCAGGTGATAATTTGATGAGCTTCAATACACAAGAGAAAACCACACAAGGGGCCTCGGGACTTTAATTACCCTGCTTCATGAAGAGGTTTAATCTTAAACCCAGAAAAAAAAAAAATCTGTATGGGAATGTCAGTCAAATCTAAGATTATGCATAATATTACACCCATTAACAAAGGAGATATTGAAAATAGAAAAATCAGTTAAAAAGTAAATATGCATTATGAATAAATTGAACAGTTTGATCTGCACAATTTAACAAACGCAGTTTACATTTTTGTTGTGCTTTTAACCTTAGACCAGAGCATAAAAGAATTAAGTATCTATATTTCCTCATCCACATTTCAGTTCTTCCTTCAATAATGGATTCTGGTTTATAGACATTTTTTTTGGTTTAAAGTCCAGGTAAGATCTTGTTCACTCCATATTAGGTGAGGGTAAAGGAGAAATACACTATCACCCAGACTCTCCCAGGAATGAACTTAAGCAAATCTAAACTTTAAGAACTTTTTGAAATTTGTGATCAAAATTGTCAAAAGAATAGTTCCAGCAGCAGCCATAGCTTTAACATATTGTAATGGGATGAGTTCTTAAAAAATTTTTTAAAGGAAAATGTCTCACCATGTCTTAAACACTTGAATCTACTTTGAAGATGGAAAAATGTAAAGAACCACCAAGTTGAGAAAAAGCAACAATTTTACTTGACCAAAAAAGTTATTAATATAGCGTGATTCAATTCAGGTTTTCAATACAACAAATATGACATGGCAACTGCAACAATACATCCAAAATCAATCTCTTAATTGCATTGTGTTGGAATACTTTATGCCCGATAGTGTCTTGTGATATTTTGTGGTGAGGTGTGTTGTGTCAATGTGGTGCATCATGGTCTAGTTTGTCATGTGCATGCATGCTTCAGTCTCTGGTAGTGACAGTTGTTGTCTAAAAATCAAGTCTTTGGCTTAAGGTGGCAAAGTCCATGTTAAACTTGGTAGCCGACTTGGTCCATTTCGAAGTGAGGTCAGGTCCCAGCAGTCCTCCAGCCTTCAGGTTTGACATGTGACAAAAAAAAAATCATAGCATAAGTATAAAACAAGCAAAGTCAAAACTTTAGAGCATACTCCATCTGAAAAGACATACCTGAAGAAATCCTGGGGCAAAGAGGCATCATACACAAGGAGGGCTGGGTCCATCTTGGCTGTCTTCATCCAAGGGAAACAAGGCATTGACATCAAGTAGGGGTGGCAGTCTTCTTCAGTTGGGTTCTCTTGTGGGCTGCGGGCTTCCATCACCATGTGGCATGTGCATTCTGCAAGTATTTAACCAAAGTAAACCAAGTATGATTAGATTTATTCTTTGCATTTGTTTTATTTATCAAATGTTTGGGGGTGCACCAGTAGCTCACCCGTTGGAGAGTTGAAGTCCATGTCACAGTTGCCTGGAGTTTAAATCCAGCCCTTTCGCTCCAAGTCATCTTCTTTCTCTACCTGCCTTTCCCATTTCTACACTGTCCTTTGAATAAAGGCTGAATGGCCCAGAATGTGACCAATTAACAATGCTATGTGGCTATTGTTGAGAAATGGAAAGTCAAAGGTTGGTTTCACTTGGTGTCTGATGCCATTACACCCCTTTGAGACAGGACTGAACTGTCAGAACTGAAGGGTGGCGGTTCAACAGCTGACCTTGTTGGTTTACCAAGGAATTTAGTGTGGGGGTTTCCATGACAATACTGGAGAAATATGTCCCCTATACATGACACCTTGTCCATCAACAAACAATGCAAAGACCGGAGAGACAAAAGGCATACAGAGTCTTGAAATGAATGCATCGTTCTCACTTTGACAGAACCAGTTGCTTCTTCAAATACTGTAGTGGCTACTCATCTACTCCTACCTGCCCACTTTTTCTTAACTAAAACAGTATTACCTGACTGACTGCATCCATCAAATGCTGGGATTGCATCAGACCCCTCCAACCCCACACCTCTCCAACACTGGCTAACAGGTCTCTGTGCCACCCAGTATCTGCAGCTTTCCAAAATCAACTAACATCCAACACTCACTTCCCACCTCAATTGGCCGTCTTGGCGAGTCATCTGGAACAATGTTTAACCCAATTTCTTGGGCTGATGGCATAAGAAACAGCGACCCCAAGTTGTCTTACTAGAGTTCCTCTTCTGCTCCCGATTCTGTAGCTTCCCCCTGAAGTTTCTCTCTGCTTCAACCCTCAATTGACTTTGCATAGAAACAATCCAACTTCGTTGTCCCCATGTCTCAGCATCTCTTTCATGCAGCCTTCCAACATTCACTGATTCATTCATTTCTGCAAAGGGAGCGGTTTCCCAGTTCAGCATTACCGTTTTCATGTGTTGGGTAAGATGTGACAAAAGATCATTGACTAAGCAGACAGCTAGAAGTGCTTCACATGATTCATCCAAATGCTTTGGACTCTTCTGCAATTCTCTACCATGGTCCCAATTTTCTATTATTTTGATGCCAAATCTGCCAAAACCAGATGGATCCTGGTCTGGTTTTGGAAACTGGCAAAACTCTGCAAGGGTTCATGATCAGTCTTCCTCACACACAGAGAAAAAGGGGAAGGATAAAATTATTACCCTCTCATACGTGTCGACTCAATATACCTTGTTCTCTGTAGTTAAGGAAATCCAACTCATAGCTCCTTATTGTAGTGAAGACAAGTAACCATGTCAGAATTATTATTATTAGACTGACTTGTAAAGAGATTAGCCTCTTGTAGCCTTTGGGTAAATTAGGAACAAGCATTTCAAGTTGTCTGCTTTGTCAGTGGTCTACAGACATCTAACCTATCATGTGAAAACAGTCATGCTAAATTAAGAAAACACCTTCCTTCTGCAGGTGTGATGGCAACAGCGAATGTTGAAAAATCACACGAAGAAATCGTGATATGTGGGGGCAAAGAAGTGAGATTGTTTCCGTGCAGAGTCAAATGAGGATCGAAGCAGAGAGAACCTTCAGGAGGAGGCTACAGAATCATGAGCAAAGGAAGAACTCTGCCAAGTCAATCAGGTTGTAGCCATTTCTGATGCAACAAACTGGGATGTTGGATTAAATATTTTTACAAATGACTCGTGGAGCTGGTCAACCGTTGCATGAAGTGGGCATTAATGTCGGACTGAATTTTGTAAAGGTGCAATTACTTGAGAGCAAAGACACCAGTGAGCTGAAGTTGAAAATATGCGTATGTGGCAGGTTCCGATGTGGCCCCATCATCCAAAATGCAGGTCAGACAGAAAATCCAGTAAAATCATCTCCGCGGGTGGCTCCTTGTTTTGGGCACAGGGACGCACTAGTGTGGAAATGCAACTGAAGACAAAACAAAAAGAGCAGATTAAACACTTTAGTTTAGAAGGTTTGTCAACCCTACAAAGGTAAAAATAAGAAGTGAATCCAAAAGTCATGCTACCAAAATGGAATCCAATGTACTTAATACTTCCCCTTCACAGTTCTGTCACAGTAAATCGCTTTAACAACAGTCTACATCCTTCCCATCAAAGCCCAAATCCGGTTTCTACTATAGGACGATGCCCTATAGCAAGACTGCTAGAATTCAGCCTACAGTATGATGCCTTAGTTTAAATAATGTGTAACTGAGAAACTTTTAGAATTTGCCGTCACCCTGATTCACTTAAGTTATTATCTAAGTTACGAGTTGTCTCTCTGCCAGGCTTACTTCCTCACAAAGAACTCAAACGCAATTCTATTCTGTACGCTACATACTGAGTGAAGACAATTCCATATATGAATGAAACTGTCCAATAATGTCCCTGCATCACTAATTACACAGCAAAAAAAGAGCGACTGAGCCAGACGTAGGCTAGTGTCATAACGCTTTGCAGGGGTGGGTTAAATTCCCCTGCTGGGAGGCCTCCCAATATGATGCGCAACAACGAAACTGCGTTGAACATAGAAAGGTTCAACTCGAGTCTCCAGTAGGAATTAATCTTGGCAGATGAGACAAGGCAGCATAAGATTCAAATTTGGGGTGGTGAAAAACCAACCTATCCACTTTTGATATAATGGAGGCAGGCAAAACTAGATAAGAAATAGCAATTTGATAGACTGAAGAAAACTTCTTCTCACATTCTCTCAGGTTCCGTTTCGCTGCATCGCGTAGATTCCTCTGTGCGTGCTTTCTCTCGTAGTGTTCAGTTTGTTCTGCGTCTTTTTCTGCAGCTCGTGACCTGAAGATGAAAAGACAAACTACAGGAGAAGAAGCGAGCAACGCGTCCACGCTCAGGATATAGACTCCGTCACCAGCTGATCAGAAACACCTGCTCACACACCTGGTGAGGAGGCAGAACCTTCAGCTCATTGTTGGGGGTGGGGTGGGGGGGGGCGATGAACATTTGTCAAGTGCAGGTATATATATATATATATATATATATATATTACCAGACTTCTTTATATGCCCAGCAGCCTATGTATGCACAGTAGTAAAGAAGCAACACCCATAAACCTAAATAAAGCTGATAAAATCACTATTGAGATTTTCATTTATCAAAGAAGCAGATCTTTAATATTTCACTGTCAGTGTGAGAAAGTCCAGAGCATGATTAAGACGTCCAGACACTGAACATATGCTACACTGTATTCATATCTTCATTTTAGTATTTAAGTCTTCATTTATTCCCAAAATCATACAGGGAATTACACACCAGCAGCCATTTTACATGTGGCAAGAAAAAAATAGTGTACTTAGATCCAAATTGCTTAGTTCATCTCAAATATTATAGAAATATTATCATCTACATATATTTTGTATAAAAGCAGGCGATTTAATTGTAACCAAGCATTCTGTTACATAAATACACATCTGACTTTTGTAACGAACCAAACGGCTTGAAAATCTGTATACAAATAAAGAAAATTCACAGAGTTCCGAACATTTGAATTGTGGACAGACCTTCTGCCGAATGTGCTTTCGAAGACATGGCTGCATGGACCAAGCCAGCGGAGGGTTAGATTTAAGATTCAACCGTTAGGTAAAACAGCAACAAGGTGCAGTCTGTTTGAATGTGTTTTATTCTAGTCCCGTCCCCCGCTCCATGAAATCCGCCCCTGCACCAGTTCACACCTGGACACATCTGGGGTCCGTTTCAGAGGACAGGTTAAATGAAAATTCATATTTGATGGAAACCTTTTAGTTTTCAAAAAGCTCAACTCTGATTCAGTTTCTATGGAAACATGCTCAGTAAAGTTAACCTGATCAGTGGAAGGTTTTTCTTCCAGTCATCCAGAGTTTCTCCGGATCTTTACCTGAAGCTTCAGACTGAAGGAGGAAGCTTTTCAGTCAGAGACACAACATGATACAGTCATTTCTGATGAATCCATCGCACAAACAGTAAATTCATCTGGTTTAATCCAGGCTGCTTTATTTCCCGTTAGTGTAAATACGGTACAGGAGTTAATATGTTTCAATTAAGTAAAATAATCTGCCTGTAGCACCTTTACTGATGTTGCACCAGTTCTATTTTCTATTTGTGTCTTCAGCCTCCTGTGTTTGAATTTCTTTCCACCTCATACAGCTGCTTCACAGGAGCTACAGGAACAGCAGAAACTAACTACCCAGTTCAGTTCCACTCAGCTTCTTTCTAATTTACTGTAACTTTAATCTGGACATGGGTTTACGCTAAACCATTTAAAATAGTCTGTAAGACTAGAACTAGGAGAAAGCACACCTTTAAAAAATACTTATTTCAAAGAGATTTAAAAAGAGGATCAGGAGGATGTCAGGTGGATCTCCTCAGGGAGGTTGTTCTTCAGAGTGGGGGCATGAAGGCACGGCCACCTCTGGTCCTCAGGACTGTGGGGTGGACAATAGGAACTGCTCTGAGGACCTCAGGTTAGGACAAAGGATCTGAAATGTACTGAGGTGCAAGCTTAGAATGAATGGGCCTTGAAAGTCAGTGATAAAATCTTCAAACAAATTCAGAATTTTACTGGAAGCCAATGAAGAGAAACGATAATCTGAGTAAGATGCTTTTTTAGTAGATTTGGTGAGGAGTCTGGCTGGATATTTTTTCTCAATTAAGAATTTGTTAATATATGTATATGTGTGAAAAGATGGATATGATATAGACTAATGTGTGAATTGCTCATTCATAGCAGACCTAACTGTAGTGTCTTGTGCAAGGGACTGATGCGTATACGAGGCTGGATACACACAGGACATCAAATTTTCTAACTGTGGCCCCGAGATACTCACAAAGAAAGAGATTCACACAGATAAAGATAATATTACTGTTATTCATGTTTAATACAGTTTGAAAGGCCATGAAGAGGTTTACTGTGCACGGCTCCACTTTTACGTGCAATCGTTTGTTGCAATTATTATGTTGGGGAAACTATAAATGTGCAAAAGATACAGATTCTCTATGTGCCACAGTACACTGAGAAAAAGTGTCCATGAAATTAATACAATTTGCAAACCTAAAGCTTCTTTTGAAAGAAGATGTTAGTTGTGCACCAGCAAATCCAGGAAGACCACACATATAATCACAACATTCCTATTTATTAACCAATATAGAATACATGTTTATGTACAAAAAGATTTGAAGAGGGATTTCATGTCAACCAAGGCCCCAGAAAAGACACCAGAGACAAATACAGAGTCAGTAACCTTAATCAAAATAAAAAATAAAGACACTCAGAGTTTATGATTTGAGGGGGGGGGGGGGGGGGGGGGGGGGGACACGCTGTCATGGTAGCCAATCCCTGTCTTCTCCATCCAGCGCTTTCTCGAGGTTCTCTCTGTTTCTGAGGCTGTTGAGGAGCAGCTCCAGCGTCCTGACCACCGGCTGCATCCCGCCGCTGTGCCTCTTCCCAAAGCGGCCGATGGGTCTCACCCCGCGCCCTACGTACCAGAACGGGTCTATCTCTGGACCTGGACCACACAGACACAAGTACGCTCGTCATTATATATCAAAGCAAGCATTCAAGTATAATGATGAAAAGACCAAAAGGACTACCATGAACACAATGATATTATGATGATGGGGCTAGCAGGCTACTAAAAATAAATGAGGACATGAAACATTCCTTAGTCAAACATATGGACACTTTTAGCATCGGATTTTACATAGATTCTGATGCCTTAAAGTACTCTATATGGGATCCCAATGATTACTAGAACATTATTGTCATATTTACTGCAATATTTCTTTTAAATAATTCCAACAATTTGATTCATAACTACTTTTGAAAGATTATAAATTGTGTATTTAAGAGAAAACGATTATAAAGAAAATAGTATATTAAAAAAGCATTTACTCTTATATATAACCCAAATAACCACAAAGATTTTATGAATCGAGACAAATAAGACGTAGAGCATCACAGGTCTATTAATTTTCAATTGCAGTCAATGATCCCTTGAGATTAAGACAAGGGTTTGAAAACCAGTGTCTCTGTTGGAAAGTTCAACAGTAAAATGAATATCAGACAGTTAATTCCTCTGAAAATGATAGGAATAGAAATGGAAAGACATAAATAAGAGGAATATATTATAAGTGATAGTTGTTTTGTCAGTCATCTTCACATTTTCCTTAAATCTCGACACTTAGTGACTCACATTCAGCAGTTTCTTAAAAAAGAAATCCCAGGTCTTACTTCTGTTGTCCACATTGTGAACGATGTGGAAGTCGTGCTCCACTGTGGTGCTGTGAGCGCCGCTGAGGCTGGAGGAGAGGAGGAGGAGCAGTGCCAGGAGCGCGGGCAGCCAGCGGCTCGTCAGGATACAGTGCCGGACATTAGCCGCTCTCCCAGGCAGCATGCTGTGGAGTCGCTGAAGGCACTGAGAGAGGACAGAGGGACAGTGGTCAGAAACAAAGCTTTTAGAGGTAACTCAAAAAAGAAGACAACCTGGAAAAAGCTAGAGAAAATATAATTGGGATAAAAAATGACTTTAGGATATGTCAGATTATTATGAATCTAATTTTGAATAAGAGAGAATAACTGAAATGCAGAGACTGTTATTCATAAGAGATGAAGAAAAACATGAAGTTGGATGTAATCATTTAAGCCTCATTGCTAAGCAACAAAAACTCAGAATATTTAAATATTATTTAGAAAAACACATAACAATTTTTAACTGATATTCATCATTATAAGTCCCAAAAGACAATACCATTTAATAATGTAGTCACAGTTCAAACTGTTACAAATGAAACTGAAATATCTTAACATCATAAAATACTTAATGTACTGTTATGCCCAATAGAAACTATAAGTCCCAAAATAAATATCATTGGCTATTCTATAGTAATCAATATTGAATTATAAGTACACAGCCCCCTAATGATGTAGTCTCGTACTTATAATTGTTAGGAATCCACTAAAAGTATCTAAGTATAGCCAAATAATAAATTAAATACAAAACTTAATGCATTATCATAACCATTTTAAACTCATATTTGTCATTATAAGTCCCATTAGAAATACAAGGCTCTGAAAGTGTAGGATATCAATATCATACATGATAAATTATCAACACCAATCATAAAAAAATGACTTAATGAACTACCATTACTTATACTTGTCATCATAAGTCCCAAAAGAAGCATCACTAGCAATTTAACAGCCTATCAATATTACATTATTCGTGAACAGCCCACAGATGATGTATCCACATAGATATAATTCTTAAAAATCCACCTGAAGTGTCTCAATATCATAACACAATCATCAAATTCCCAACTTGATGTAGCCTAAGGTAAACATGTATAAATGATATAAATAAATTGTATAATCTCTGAGCAGCAGCATCTTACCCTGGACTTTGGTAACAGGCTGAGGTTAGGTGGCGGAGGTCTCCAGTGGTTCTTGTTGAGCAGGTGTGATCCAGCTTATATATCCTTGCTGCCCATGAGGTTGTTGGATGATGAATCAAGAACGTCAGTCACACACAGTCATCCCAGACCTACAGGATGCATCACCCACCTCCTCCTCCTCCTCCTCCTCCTCCTCGCCGCCTAGCATCCTCGCATCCTCCCACTCCTTAACCCCCCCCCCCCTCAGCCCTCTGACAGAGGACGGCTGCTTTTTGGAGTTTTCCTGATGTCCGTCACGTAGCAGAGTAGTCCATCAGGGAGTCAATGACACACGGACGACTTTGAATTAGTGAGCATGGGGAGACCCAGCGACTCAAGTGGGTCTGTCAGACAATGATTCTGGTGGGTGGTATGTGATGAGTCTTTCATCATTCAGCTTGATTACAAAGGGACCAGCCAGCACCCAATCAGCTACTGCAAAAGAAAAAACACCTCAGCGCGTTCTTGGACACACCGTCAGCTTAAAATGTTTTCTTTTGGACCTAAAAATAGATAATCAAAGATGATCTCATGGTTGGAAAACAAAGAAAAAGAACTCGAAAGGCTATAGGGACATTGTCCATTATGATTCAATGTCTGTGCATACATTCTGTCTTCCTTAAAGAAGACGAGACTTCACATTTAGGAAACTGTTAGTTTATAATCAAAAATTATCTCTTTGCTAGAAAACAGAGAATTAAAAGACATAATGTAAGGAAGAAAGAAACTAAACATTTTGTCCTCCTTATAATAAATATATGAAGTTTGGCATGAAACGTCACAATCGTCTCATTGCTAGAAAATTTTAAAAGAAATACGATGAAAAAAAGAATATAATATTGGTAGTACATAATATATATGTACTACCAATATTAATATCTGTTGGTACATTTTGTCTTCCTTAAAAGATGTTCTTGTGAATAAGATAGCAACAAAAGATCTGAGGTAACCTGTGGTAAATTATTTAAACAATGTGTATGTATATGTTTTGAATGCTCACTGGTGATTGCACCTACTCACAGGACACGTTAATGACATAAAAGCAGCACCCGGCACTAAACTGAAATACAATATAGCTGGAACGGTCAGTGACAGAAAAACGCACAACATAAAACCGGATGAGGAAGGAGGTGGAAGCTATAAATGTCACACATGTCACCGGTACCTGTGCGGAGAGGAGACAGCGATGACTCACAAGTGAGAGGTTAGGATGAGAAGGATTTCAGACACTCATTGTTGTTCAGACATAAAGTCGCCTTTGGGCCCGACAACAAAAAGTGTAAAGGTCAAAACATGTGATGTCAAACTAGCCGATGTGTGCAGAACATAAAGCAAAGGTTTGGGAGGAGATCTGTTCCTCTCAGTTTAAAGTTTGGAATTTTTTTTTATTGAGGGACTTAATTCTAATTCATACTGGGGGGAAAAGGGTTAGGATAAAAAAATAAATAATCCATGAATAGTTCCCCTTACGAGGGCAAATAAATAAATTCTGCAGGAGATGTAGAGCTGCTGAATTATAAATTAGCATGACAGAGCAGAAATTGTTTAAGCTAAACTGAGCTAAACTGTGATTATTGCTACTTTTATAAGTGTAATTTGAAAATCTTTGGGTTTTGGAGCAGGTCTTACGACTTTTCAAGGTTGTGCATAGTGATAAAGGTTTCTATTTTACAGACATTTCAGAGAATTTACCAAAGTTGTCCCGATCAAATCATTCCTTTCATTATATAACACATAAACTCTCATTCATGCTTTTGTCTCCAGCATCTGCAATCAATCAACCATCTAGAACTTGGCTATGGTTCTTACAAGAACTCTCAAATATGTGCATATCACATCCACTCTCTGTTTACCCGATGCAGGTGGCGATCTCCATCCTGGGGCAGCACTTTAGTTCTCCTTCTCAAACAATTTGTCATAGACTGTGATCAGATTGTACAACACAGTATGCCTGGCTGCAATAATGAGATGATAAGTACCTGAGGACGTGTTATCTCACCACAACGTGGAAACAACCATAAATAATAAAAGGAGATTGGATTAACATTTAAAAATAAAGTTTATTCGTGGTTTTGTTTGGTGCTGGGCTGAAAACCCAGACGACATGTGACTGTTGGTTTTATTCACAAATC
The DNA here is from genome assembly GCF_947347685.1 of Pleuronectes platessa. Classification (NCBI taxonomy): domain Eukaryota; kingdom Metazoa; phylum Chordata; class Actinopteri; order Pleuronectiformes; family Pleuronectidae; genus Pleuronectes; species Pleuronectes platessa. Next base: position 10,469,390 of record NC_070645.1, read on the forward strand.
TACAGAGATGTTTTTTATCTGACAGAATGGCCTCTTCTTCATGGTCTCATCAGCGTCTGATTGAATGGCCTCATCTCGCCCGTGTCATCTGTGTCTATGTGAGTGGAGGCCCAGCATGGGGCTCCTGCCAGACTTCCTGCATCATTACATGTCCTGTGTAAAATCTTTGAAGGATCGTGACATCACAAGCGAGGAAGCAAGTGACTAAAGGTATTTCTTCAGCAACAGGAGGAGATTCCCTTGATTTTTTGAGAGCTCTGAGAATTGTGGGTATTGATTGTGAAACCCCTGCTTGCACAATGATTAACAGTTTAGCTCCGTGACTTAAATCATTAGCCCATTGGTGCTACAGTATATTTTGTTAACTGCCTCCTAATTCGTGACCTACACGGTGTGTGGGCCGGGACATTCATTGATTAGATTTGGTTTACCCTGTCTACTAAAAAAAAATCTGTCTGTCTGTTTCATTGAAGGAATTTCCTGATGAGGCTTTAATTCAGAACAAAAAACATCTGGATTGAGTTTATACAACTTCCTCAATAATTAACATTTCATAACACCAATAAGTAAACAATAGTATCAACATCCAACAAGGAACAAGGAATTATATAGTTGATCCTCAAAGATGCAACTGCTCGTAAATATCTGTTGGATTGTGGGTTAAAAACCCACATGGGTTGGACATAAGTCAACCACTCCTACTATGGACAATTTATGAAACCTCAACCCATCACATCTCTTCTAACACTATCTGTGAGCTGGGGTAGGAGAGAGCTGAAAGATTTTTTATTGCTAAATTGTCACATGTCAATTTATGTTCCACTATGATGTCGGATGCATTTTCTGAAGCGCTCACAATATTTCTACTTATTTATCAGACTGCCTTACTCGATAGTTTTATTTATAAAAAAAAAAAAATTCTCATAATATTAAGTTCAGTTGAAGGGGAGATGGGAGGAAGTGTTTCTATATGAGATGCCTTGCTGCCCCTTTGTGGTCAAAAGTGTGCACATGCAATACGCAAATACTCGTTATGTATAGGCTCTATAATTGTTTTTTTTTATATATATATGAATGTATTAAAAGAAAAACTCCACGACAACTTTGCGACCCCCCCCGTAGAAATGACGCCCACATTGAGAATAACAGCTTTTAGAGACTGGTACTGCTGGTCTTTCTAGTTATGCCACTAGATGTCCCTGTGTGAAGCGATGGAGTGTGTCCAATCAAAGACTAATTAACAAAGGCAAGATTAAATCCTCTTGTTCCATTCATAAACGTATATTGTAACCAATCTTACATCATAACACACCACATGCTTGATTTCTCGAGTGTACAATATAATAACACTTACATTTAATTCCGGAAAACATACGTTGGCCCGAGAGAGTTCAATGCTCTGCAAATCTAGAAAACGCATGCAAACAGAAAGGACACATGAAAATCCAGAAAACACATGCAAACAGACAAATAAACACGTGCAAATTAAGAAAACGACTTCATCAATTTGACGACACGTGCGCTGCAAAAAAGTTACATCACGTGCGCAGGTGCCGCAAATTGTGCAGACTGCAACTGATATGTTTCCAGGGGACCCAAAAGAGCAATAAAGTTCCATCACCACTGAAGACTAGCAGACTTCAATAACCTTGACATGAGACAAGTATCATATCCATGGAAGGAGGATGTTATTGTTGCTGATGCGTGGATGTAAAATGAAGCTATTCGTTAGGCGGATTTTTGACGAAAGCGGAAGTGCAGAGAAGTGAACGCTCCTGCAGTTTATTTTGAAGTTGCGTCAGTTGTCACGCTCAGTCCCTCACTGGCTTCCTGTTGACAGTGAAGCTGGTGAATGTCTAGAGAGAGACACTATGTAGGAAGTGTTTCGGGAAATGGAGTAAAACCAACCACAGGAAACCGCGTGGGACGACACGTAAACAACCGAGGGGACCCTCCGTGCGTGTGCTTGTTTTCTACATGCGTGTGAGGACGGCATGTCGCTGAGTTCGGGCGGGTGGACTCACACCCCCGGCTTCTCAGCGCCGGACCAGTCCGCCGCCCTCCCCGCTCAGCATGGGGCCTCGCCGCCACAGCCCGGCTGCCACACCGTCCTCATCTCGGTGCGGGTGTCGGTGTGCCACTCCGGCATTCGGCCGCTGTGTCTCCCCGGAGCAGGCGACGAGTCACTCCGCCTGCAGCTCAGCATGGACCCGGGGAAGTCCGGGGAATTCCGCCTGTCGCTGCAAGACAGCAGCGAGACTGGCCGGAGTGTGGTGAGTCCACAGGGGCTGGGCTTGTTGTTGTTTACTGAAATGTAGTAGATTACTATTATACTATTGTATAAGTACAGTTATTTGTATCGTGGCTTTATTGTTGCTGTGGTTCTTCTTCTCTGTAAAGCACGTTGTAATCGTGTTAAGTAAAGTGCCAAACAATTAAAGTTCTTTATTATTGTATTAAAAATATGGTGGAACAAAACCAAACCTAGTTTATGGTCTTCTCACCAGGGCTGTATTAACCACCTAAGAGGAGGTGTGCCCCCCCCCCCCCCCCCCCCCCCCCGGCCTCCTCTGTTCCTCACCACATACATGCATGTTCCTTATTCAGACAGCCGTCACGTTACAACCACTTAACAGAGCACACAACTCATGGCAGCTGTCTGATTTTCGAGTTCTTTTCCAAGATGCAGAAATCCACTTCTGTCACTTCTGAATTTGGAACTTAATAAAAAAAGCCTGTATTTCGGTTATTGCAATTTAAAAATACAGACATTGGTTATTAACGTTTACTTTTTTCTGGCAAATCCAACACTGCCTGTATTGAGTGATGCCACCTCGCTGAGCTCGTACACGTTTATGTTGTTAAAAAAAATGGGTTACATTTTTTTAGACACGCCTCATAATGATGCATTTCCATTCAGCGACTTGGAGAGTTCTACTCAGTTTTTATTGTTTTACATTAGTATTTTTTAGACTAATACATTTTTGTTCTATTGCTTTAGACTTTCTTAGAGAACAATTACTTTCTGTATTTAATTTGTATGGTATAAACCATATCAAACGTATGGTTTAACATAATGATTCCTCCTCCCTCCCCATGTCACCTGACCTCATCTCTGTTCCCTCTCACTCTCTGTTCCCTTTTGTTCCAGACCGTTGCTGAGTTTGATTTGAGAACCGTAAACTACGAAGTGAAGTCACCAAAGTGCCACGAGCTGCATTTGACTGCGCCGCCACATGACCGCATCAGCTTCAACTTCCGCTGTGAGCAGGAGGCCAATGAGTGGGCTACTGTTGTTCTGTCATCACTGAGAGAAGCACATAGAGGTCAGTACTGACAGTGTGTTAGGGAAGTATTCACACTCCTTCACCAGGGTTTATCCTGCATAGAGAGTTGTGAGGCTGCCCTCTGTAGATGTAAATGTTAGGTAATTAAAAATAAAGGGCCAATTCTGAGGTCAAATTTAGATGAAACAAACCAGTGAAAACATCGCATGGATTATTTTGCCTTCAATTTCTACCACTAGATCCCTTTCATCTAAATCTTACACACTTAACCTTAAATCCTTGATCGGAGTCCACGAGTGATGGATCCACCTGATTAAATTAGGGATCTGTGCGATTATTGGCTACTAGAAATACTATGGCTATTTTAATATGCACATTCTGACCATTTGTGTCATTTAATACAATGCACAGAGGAAGTAATCGCTTGCCTTGAAAATTCAATGAAGTAAAGTGTCTGAATTCTCAATGGGATATTTTTAGTTTTTCTTTAAATGAAAGTGAGTCACTTACATTTCTGTTCGAAAGCAGTCACAGAAGAAAGATGGAGAAACTTGTATGATTCCTTGCTGAACCATCATGTATTCATGTAAACCCACTTTAAAATATTGTTGGACACTTAATTTGTCCTGCAGTGAACTCAGTTTTTGTGAAACAAGGTTGTTGTATCACACTGTTCAGTCACATATTTATTTGAACAGAGGAGCTTTTCACTGGCCTGGACAATGATTGGTCACGTCAGTAGTGACTTTTTCAACAACTGTAAGCGAGCACCATATTTTTACTTTAGATGGATTTTTTTATTACTGTTTTGTTTTTTGCCAACAAACATAATATTGTATTTCTAACACTTTCACGTGTGTCAAAGCAGTAAAGTAAAAGAAAAGAATGATAATAGAAAACGAAAAACTGTAAGGAAAAGTAAATATAATTAAATACAAATATGTTGAATGCTAAATCTGATAATAAGGCAGGTTTTATAGTAACTATGTGCTAACATCATAATGATATTCAAACAGAGGAGTGCTGTTTGCAGCTTTGGATGGTAATGAAACCTGGGCCCTTGTTTTTTTTAACAAAGTTGATGTTTAATCTCCCTTTACAGATTAACTGGCCCTTAAAGAGCTGAGAAAATACTTATCATATATATATATATATTATAAATATATTATAGATAAATTAAGTAGTATACTGTATTTACCTATACTTCCTTTCCCAGTCTGGGAGCATCATATTAAAGTTAATATGTAAAGAATTAAATGCAGTAACAAGATTATTTCCTGTCTGAGAAGTGCAGTGATTCTCTGTTAAACATTCAATCCAACATGAGGATGTGGAAGTGACAGTGAAATGGACAAATTAGCCCTGCAGCACAAGACACAAGCTTTTCTTTCAACTGATCTCATTTCCCTTTGTAACTGACCAGAGTGAGAGTAGCTCTCAATTTAGTTGCCGTCAAACTCTTTAATAGTCTGTATTAGATGCTATAAATAGATGAGATGAGAATAGTTCAGAAGATAGTACGAAATCTACTAGGAACTGTCGTTTCTGATGAAATGCAACAAAAAATGTTTTACCATTCCTGCGTAGAAAATATATTTTAAGATTTCAGACATGGATAAAGATCGACCATTTCCTCCCACTATTTAGACATGAAGCCAAAATAACTCAAGGCTGCCATCTTGCTCCACAGAAGTACTTGTCTTTGACAATTTAGACACTCTAGCTTAACGTTTGGGAGCAGTCATGTCATCCATCTTTTTACACAGTCCATCTGAATGTTTTACTCTTGGTCTTTTTGTTCTATTTTTCCTTTAAACTTCTTGTTTTCAACATTTTTCATTAGCAGTTGCTCCTCAAGATAATGGCCCACAGCGCCCCCTGGAGGATCTCCAACGTCACGACACATTGGCCTTGCAACGCACAGGTGTGTACACCGAACATCTCCCTGATTAATATAAACCATGATGTGATTTACTTCTTTAGATGCGATGTAACTAATTCACTCATTCGCTCACTCATTTTATTCACTCATTGAATCATTGTTAGCTCCATAGTGGCTCTGTGGCGGAATGGAAACATCCTCTTTCCATCAACCTATGTTCACCTGTGTAGGCTTGTCTGTGTTTCCCGTGCATGTATGCATTTATCCATCTGTAGAGGAAACCTGCATAGACCTGACCCGGGCCATAGAAGCAGGTGACATGCAGTCTGCCTCTCTCATCGCTGTCACACTCGCACGGAAGCACATTGCCCTCAAGATCCAGCCCTTTGCCCAAGACTATGAAGACTCTGAAATCAAGTAGGACCCTGATTGTTATTTGTGATTTTAGCGGTATTTTACTAGAAATTGTCATAGATTTTGTCTGATGGCTTGTTTTTTATTTTATTTGAACAGTTTGGCTGTTGTAGCTGAAGATTCTTCCTCGTCCTGTTGTGTCACTGTGAAAGTTTTCCCTCATATGACAACTGCAGCACTGAAACAGCAGGTTAGCCTCTTTCAAGCTTTTTCTCTATTTCATCCCCAAGTTATTTACACTTCTCTCTTCAATTATCACTCTCACTTGTTTGCTTCTTTTCACTCTATACATCCTCAGATGTTTCTTGAGTACGGCTTCCACCCGCGGGTGCAGCGCTGGGTGATCGGCCAGTGCTTGTGCAGCGACCAGCGCTCTCTCGCCTCGTACGGCGTTCGTCAGGACGGCGACACGGCTTTCCTGTACCTCCTGTCAGCCCGATACGTCCACTTGACACACCAAGTCCTGCAGCAGGATCAGGAGAGCGCCCTTCTCCTCACCCCTCCATCACTGTCGCTGCCCACCCCGCCCCTCCCTCATACCTCTACTAACGGCACCTCATCTCAGGACCGGAGGCCGTACACTACCCTGCCCCCAAGACTCCATACGAGCAGCAACACTGGTGAGTGATGGCTTGAATATTCTATGGGTTAGATTGATGTACCCGGCCGGTGCACAGCAAATGGTTGGAACAGTGTAATTTGTTCCCAGTCACAGTCAATGCTCATGAAAAATTTAAATCCACTGGTTTATTTTTAGTTTATTCGAATCTTCTTTTAATTCATCAAACTCTTGTTGGAGTCAAAGCCTCTCTGAAAAACAGCCTGCAGACACTTCCTCTAATGACTAGAAGTTTAATTCGATCCACAGTACAATGTAATACATATTAAATTAATCATAAAGAAGTAATTGTTTTCATTTTCATGCATATATTATATCTGTACCCCAAGTATCACATTTGAGACTTTTTGTGTGACCTGTTTAGAGAAGCTATACAACACGACACACAAAGGAAAAGCAGTCATTCAGAATAATGTATTACATTTTACAATGAAGCTTGATGTCTTCTAGACCTATTTTTCACTTAAATATAGTACATGTGTAAAACTTTATGTCACACATACACACACTAACTAACGGTCACACACATTCAGATGTAACCGATTTCTTGTTCTGTCATTTTTCAGAAAGAGGAAACATCAGTGAAATCAAAGATCTCATCAACCTAGAGATGCCTCAACTGAACGAAGCACTGAGCCCCTCCACATCCACATCTTCCACCAAGGTAATACACAGCAGCAGCAGCAGCCATTGTGCTTTTGTAATTAAAGAACGTATCGAAAGATAAATGACAATGTCCAACAAACATTTTAAAGCAACAAATTAAAGTGCTATTTTTCTTTGTCAGGGCTGGTCATGCCCCTCTTGCACTTACATTAACAAACCGACTCGGCCGGGCTGTGAGATCTGCAGTACCAACCGGCCGGAGAACTACGTCATCCCGGGGGGTTATCGACCGGACCCCCTGGAACTCCGGCGCATCCAGCAGGAGAAGGAGGCGATCAGACAGTACCAGCAGGTAGGAAATACACACTTCAGAGTGTAACATGCACGCACAGTAAGACATCTACATACAATAACACACCTGTATGCATGCAACAACAGCTTGTGTCACGCATGTATACTTTGAATAAAAATGCCTCGATTTGGTTGAAAATTCGATTTTTTCAAACTTCTTAAAAAATTTATAGGGAAAAGAGAAGTATGAAATTGATTCAAAGCCGAAATTTAAATAGAAACTTTTCAGGCTCTCTCAGGTTGACTCTCTTCTCTTTTGTCTCTGTTTTTTTGAAGGAGAAAGGGAGAAGAGAGGTGCTGAGGAGCGCTGGGGCTCAAAACAACTCACTCCTGTTTAACCTGGACCAGGACTACTGAACACACAGAGACACAGGCACACGACACTCGCTGACAGTCGGAAAGTGTAGCGCCGTTTCGGCTGCACTAAATTTCCGATGACACAAGAAATCGAATGCACAAGCCTTTGTCTCTATGCACGTCTGCAGATATGTTTGAATTGAAAGCGTATGGTACTGTTGTTAGTTTTCTCAAGTTGAATGTAGCTTACCAAGCCAAGACATGCACTTATACAACTGCAGACTTATTTCTACCTAATGTTGCCCAAATAAATAACACAAGTGAACGTGCAGCCTCGATTTTGCATGATCATGATCTCTTACAGTAGAGAAACTGTATGAGAAGATGTGACTTCACATTTTATGAAAAGATGTGCAAACACTGACAAGGTAAAAGAAAACCAGTATTGAATATTAATTTAAATATTAAAACATATATTGGGCTCTTTCTTTTTGTCACATAAACAATAATGATGAACTTGTATGTTGATTATAACCAATCAGGTCCTGATGATAAGACTATGAATGTCTTTTTTTTTTTTTTTCTTTGTATTGACCATCCAGTTGGGTTTTAATCATGGTCACTGTTGACTCTTGACATCAGTGGCTTTTTAATGAACAAATTGTGGGATGAGGTAAATTCAATGCAAAACCCTAGTTTAAAATTTTGCACTGTCAAATTGTATATACTCTGTGAAACAGATAATAAAATACTTATACACAATGTCTGTGTCTGCATGAATGAGCGTGTCTGCGCTTAGCACGTGCATTTGTGTGTTTTGTTGGATGGATGCCCGTAGAAATAAACTCAAGGGACATTATTTGTGGAATTTACCTTTTAACCCTCCCATGACCACCGCTCCTTGTCTCAGGCGAGGGAACAGGAGCGCCGGGAGAATTTCGCTCGGCTGATGATGATTGACGACCAAGATCTGGTGCCGAACCCGGAGTCTGTGGACTGTCGGATCTGCTACGTGGACCTGCAGCCTGGACAGGGCGTCCTGCTGAGGGAGTGTCTTCACTGCTTCTGCAGGTAAGAATCAGGAGGATCAGAGTAATCTTTAAAAAAAGAGGAACAGGAAGAGGGAAGATGATAAAACATTTTCAGTGCATGCTGGGTCATTATGACTTGAATGTTATCATTTTTGTTGCCAAAGCCCCAATAAGAATGAGACCAATAACTTTTTCATGTCTCTGCGTCTGCCCCAGCCAGTGGCTTGAGACCCATTTTCCATTAATTGAGTATTTGCCTAGACAAACTTTCCCTCTTAATACTTTGTATAAAAACCATCTCTCCTAAACCTTTTGTATTCAAGCAGCCTCATATCAGGACACGCCCACCTCTGTGTGTAACGGTCGGCACTTTGCAGTCACTGTGAAAATGAGGTAGCTCTAATGTTTGCAGGCTTATTTATAACTGGAATTGAGAACCACAGGTACACTGACTTATGTTGTATTCAAGTTTTACTTAAGCTGTTATAGTTTTAGTTTTAAAACAAGGATATTTCCACAATTTTGTGTTTTAGTGATATTGCACAGGGTTTTACGCAATTATTTTGTAAATTGTAATAGATTGATGTTGAGGTGTAAAGGTGGTCTCCTGTCAAGGGAGGGAGCAAAATGACAAAAGGAAAAGTGGATTTAACTGCTTCTTCTAATAGCAGGAAGAGTAAGTGTTTGAGTGTCCTGGACTTTTCCCATCATTCAAACCTTTCTGTGCTGGTGCTCGTGTGTCTGCTCGTCCAGAGACTGTTTACGCTCGGTCATCATGTTGAGTGAGGAGCCAGAGGTGTCCTGCCCCTACAGAGATGAGACGTATTCCTGCGCCTGCTCCCTGCAGGAGAGGGAGATCAGAGCTGTGAGTTACACCAGCTCCAGATTCTACACCTGCATCTTAGCATTAGCATCCCAAAGCATCAGAGTATCCAAATCCAACTATATATTATGTGTTCATTTAGCATATAGCTTTCAATACTGTCCCTTCCAGCCAAGAAGCCAGAGCTCCTGCTCTGTTGCTGTTTTCAGAGCTGGTCTTCTCTCCATGTGGGCGGAACTGTAACGGCTCCGGCTGTGGTGCAGTAACAGCTGCGTCTCTACAGAGTGCAGCTCTGTACAGACGCAGTTGATAACTGTTATCATTAAATTGTGATCAAACCAGGACTAATTAATTCAGCCATTTGAGAGTGTGTTTGTGTGTGTGCGTGTGTGTGTGGCTGGGTAGGTTTGAAATCTATTCCAGTGGAATATAAAAATAAAAAAAGAGAAGTCAAACTTTACAGACTGTGTGTGTGTGTGTCTGTGTGCGTGTGTGTGTGCGTATGCGCAGAAATTATAGCCAATATATGAAAGCCCTCAGCCTCACATATATCAGACCTATGGAAAGTCCTCCATGCTGGAACAAACACAAAATTATTGACTATAACTTATTAACTTATAAGCTCAAAATAGAATACATATATAGAATGAATTCTTAGCATGGATATACTGCCATCTTGTGTATAACATTGTTACTATGTATATATACTATGTTTTTTTCACCTCTCTGCGTCCCAGTTGGTGCCAGCGGAGGAGTACGAGCGCTGGCTGCAGAGAGGCCTGTCAGTGGCAGAGTCTCGATGTGAGGGCAGCTACCACTGTGCCACCGCCGACTGTCGGGGCTGGTGCGTGTACGAGGACACGGTCAATGTCTTCCACTGCCCTGTCTGCGGGAAACACAACTGTCTGATTTGTAAAGTAAGAAAGACATACAGTTATTTGATTATTTACTTCGAATCATCATTTCTAGGAAATTGTCTTTGTGTTTGGACGATTCTCGATCGAGCAGGATTGATACGAAATCAAGGACATCAACACACACTGCTACTTGGTAGTCAGTATACAAGCAGTGGTTTGAATCGACTGACATTGTGTCACCATTAATGAGAAAATAGTGATCAAAAAAAATCAGGGCTAGTGAATAGTTGTGAATTAGCCTTCACAAGATTAAATGAGCCTTTGGAAACATTGGATGTGAAAAGATAAAGCAGCAGATGCCACCTGTTGAGAACATTTCAGGATATCAACATTTCGATAATATGCTTCAAACATAAAGTTTTCGATTGAAACTCTCTCACCCTGAAAGTACAGATCCAGATTACTGTCTTTGAGGTTTCTTGAAATACTGTGCAAAACAGTTTACTAATAATTCCTGATGCTTCAAAATGCAACTCTTGTCGAGTTTTTCCCACAAGTCACAGCAGACCTGTGTCTTCACCTGCACTTTCGTTATGTTATTGTTCTTTTCGGGTTGTTATACCCCCCTCATCAGCGCCAGAAGAATCACATCTCTAGTATCCAGGACATCTATTGTACTGTATAAAAACAAGCACTATCCCATTTTAATTTTCCACTCTTCCTTCTATGTTGCTACAGGCAATCCACGAGGGAATGAACTGCAAACAATACCAGGATGATCTCGCAGCCCGGGCTATAAATGACTCTGCTGCAAGGAGGACGACTCATCTACTCAAGGTGAGCTGTTTTAGGCTTTTGTCATAATGCCAGTAACCTGATGAAGTAATTGTAGCCTTCGGCCATGAGCTGATGTGATCTGGTGTTGCCCAACCTTCATTGAGTGGAAGCTGGTTCCATACACTGTTAGAGAGAAAGATAAAAGAGAGAGATATCAAGTCTAAGATGTTTATCTCTGTACAGTATTAGTAGACTTAATGGTGTTTTAGTTTTAAGATATTTAAAAGTCAAATTGTTTATATCTTGCCAAATTATAACAGAAGTAATGCAGGGCACTTTTCATTTAGAATTTCTTATTTTAAGTGGCAACATTGATTATTCTGTAAATACTGGGAGCCTGTGAAGTCGGTCACAGAGTATTTCAAGCCTGAAGTTATAAAGGGTTTTGATAAAAGGTTTCAGCTGTAAATATAAGTTGTACCTTTTAGATTTACCTCAACTTGAAGAGTCTGGTGTCGATAGAGAGCTTATTCCATCTTACACTCTTTGTCTCACAAACAGACTCTGGTGCAGTCAGGGGAGGCGATGCACTGTCCCCAGTGTGGCATCATAGTGCAGAAGAGGGATGGATGTGATTGGCTACGCTGCACTGTCTGTCACACTGAGATATGCTGGGTAACCAGAGGACCCCGCTGGGGACCGCAGGTAAGGAATCTTTTCATTGCTTCTTTTTTTGACTTGTACAGAGATGAAGGAGACGATTGTTTTTTGTCAATTTATGAACCTTGATAGACAGATTCTCTAAAAAGAAATACTGCAAATCAGGAGAGAAATATTTTAAATCCTTTTTTTCCCCCACCATAATGTGATTATCATCTTTCCAACTCTGATTCTGTTTCTTTCCAAGGGTCCTGGAGACACCAGTGGAGGATGTCGCTGCAATGTCAACAATCAGAAATGTCATCCGAAATGTCAAAACTGCCACTGAGAATCCCAGGACTGATGCTCAGACTGAAGAAAGTAATGAAAGACTGAATCTGAAATAATCTCTAGAGAAGGTGCATTTCAGGACACAACTGTGTTGACTGTTACAGGTTTGTTGTACTTTTTATAACTGGAGAAACTCTCTGCACATTTTTCACCATCACTTACTGCCAAATAATTTGTGCCCTCAGCTCTGCAATGTAATCAGAACAGCCGGAGGAATAATAATAAACATGTTGACATTTAGCTCTGCCTCTCACAAACAAGGAAACACAATCTGTGTGATTGCAACTATTCCATGTTTGGCTTAAATTAAAAATCATCTCATCTGACTGTAATCATGATAAATGTGGTCAGAACAATGCAAAGAATGAGTATTATATTGTTTTCGCATGTGGTGCCTTTTCAAAATGATTGCACTGCAGAGGTAGAGATCCAGGTGTGTTTTTTTGTCTTGTTTTGGTAGCTTCTTACCAGGATGCTTAAAACTGAAGTGACCTTATTGTTGTGCACAACAGCTGTAGCAGGGTGTTCATAGTGACATTTTCTGGGAAAAGTTCTGAAATCCTTTTTGTGTCTCTGATGTGCAATTTTCTGCATTGATATAGATCTAACAAAAGTATATTATAGATAGTATATTTTTTTGTGTCTGTGTGCGATTTGTGTGTGTTTGCCTTGTCACCAAAGAAATTGAAAAGGTCCGATTCTGATTTGCTGTTTAAGTGTCTGACCGATAGAGTTTAATGAAACTTCAATGTTTGTCTTCCACTTCTGTGGAGGGGTTAGAGGTCACAGAGGCTGTTTTCATGCGCTGCTGACCAGTTGAGTATTGTATCGTGACATCATCAATAGATGGAAGATTCCCATATATAAATGGGAATAGTCAGCTAATAATGGCAATACTGGAATATGTTTCTGTCCGAGGAGGCACACGTTAACATGTTTTGTCGATAAGCTCATGTTCCCCGTTAAGGAACTCATATATAATAGGGTGCATGTGGTGATACTCGTTGGCATACTTAAAAGGTTTTAATGGCATGTGAAAAGTTTGTAGCCATCCTGATGTTTGGAATATTTTCTAATTCATGTAACCGTCCTCACAAATGGCACTTTGTGTTCACTGGACAAAGCATAAAATGAACTCCAAACACAACAGTATGCCCTCAACTACACTACTGCCCCGCACTGAGAAGCCATGACGACTTCCTCACTGTTACTTGTGTTCACAGCACTGTGTTACTGATGTACTACTGTGCCTTAATGATGAATAAATAACCTTAAAACTCACTTTCTTTGTGTCTTGAAAAACATCTTTGTGTTTGGTGAATCTGAAAACTCCCAAATTCAATGATCACGTGTTCCCCATCCCAATGTCTTCATATATGTCATGATATTTATATTCCAAAATGATTTTCTTCAACATTAAGGAGGCCTTTTTTATTAATCATCAGGGGTTGTTTATTCTGAAAGACTCACTTTTATTTGAGAAACATTTTTAAGAGGTGGATTCTAGTTCCTGTGTTGTCTGGTATGATTTTGAGTCAGTGGGTTTAAGCTATTAAAAACATATGCGAATATTTTCCATAAAATATAAATAAGTATGTGTTTTAATTAATATATAAAAATTGATATAATCGGAGTGAAAAAGGAGAAAACAAATTTCCCCTCGGGTTACCTCCGCCATGTGCACATTCATCTCCTGCACTCAGAGCTGCTTGTTTTTTTACACCGCCGGCTCCTCGCAGCGGGGCGGAGTTTAACGACTCCATTCAGAGGGGGCTCCACCGACGTGGTTACGACTGTCGTGAAGACACCGAGCAGAGGAGAGCAGAGGATCGGCGGGTTTTGACGCTTTTACCCGATTATCAAAGGATTAGCAGCCGGGCAGCGCTTCACCGGGGCGGACAGGTGAGTAGAACATGTCGCTGTTGAGATGTTCATGCTCTGCCGCCAATGCCAGTGAGCGACGTGTAGCCGGCGGCCGCTGCAGCCTTCAGGGATTCACCGTAGATCTTTCTATCAGTCATGTAAAGTCTCAGTGTTGATGGTGTCTCGGCAAAAGAAGAACAAGTCCTGCAGAGCTCACAGCGAGTTTCAGATAATTTACTCTTTACTTCAGTGCGGTGAGGGATTACCCTGCAGGCTTCATCTGGGACCTGCACCCTCTGCTCCGAGCAAGTGTTCATTCAACGTTACAACGTTAAAGTTACTGAGTCCAGGAGCATTAGTGTGTACGTGCATAGAAGTTACAATTTAAATCTGCACGTTAAATAAATCGATGCCTGTTTTAATGCCACGGTTGTGGCAAGTTAAGAAAAATATGTAGAAGTCAATCAGTGTCTTAAAGTGTGTGGTAATAAGGAGAAGCGTGTGTGTGTGTGTGTGTGTGTGTGTGTGTGTGTGTGTGTGTGTGTGTGTGTGTGTGTGTGTGTGTGTGTGTGTGTGTGTGTGTGTGTGTGTGTGTGTGTGTGTGTGTGTGTGTGTGTGTGTGTGTGTGTGTGTGTGTTAACCACTACCTGCTCTACCTACAAGTAACTGTACTTTGTAATAATACTTTGCGAGAACATTTTGTCCTCTTTTTTTAAAAGAGCCAAATCGAGGGTAAGGTCTTGCTTTAAGGGGTTTATACTAGTTTTAGATTAGGGTGAGGCATTATTTTCTGAATGTCAGGGAGTTCATCAAGATGCCAAAGTGTCCTCACTGATAGAAGTGAAAGAATGTGTGGACCAGAGCCCAGTCCTAACTAGGCTAAATGGCGTTTATGAGCTCCTGGTTAAGGTTAGAGGTAAGATGTGGATTGTGGTTGGGATAAATTAAGGGTTAGTTATGAGCTGGTCATGGTTAAAGTTAGGGATATGGTTTTTATTAGGCTGTTCACAATGAATGGAGGTCAGTGCAAAGTCCTATAAGGAGCCCAGGAGAGAGTAGAGAACATCTGGTTTACATAAGACAGACCTGGGGGGGGGGGGGGGGGGGGTTGTAGACAGATGATGTCTTTGCACTGGACAGTGAATACAGTCAATCTCTTACTACCCACCCTCTCTGACTCCCAGGTTCAGGAGCTGCTTAACGTCTTTCCACCATGGCTGAGACTAAGGGGAAATTCGACTTTGCCATCGACCGGGGCGGCACCTTCACCGACGTGTTCGCCCGGTTGCCTGATGGTCGAGAGAGGGTCCTGAAGCTGCTGTCTCGAGACCCCCAGAACTACAAGGACGCTCCCACTGAGGGGATCCGCAGAGTCCTGGAGGAGGTAACATGACAAGATGGAGAGATGTGATGAAACATACTCTTCTCTTATAATAATGTTAAAAAGCAGTTTATGGTTATTAGGCTCGTGGGTTTCCTGAGGTCTAGTAGTCTAGTCTAGTATGATAATGTAGGAGAGGAGAAATAAACAGCAAATGCAATAATTTCTAGCGTTGCATTTACATCAAAACAGTCGCTATAGAACAGTATGTGATATATATTTGTTGACAGGAAACTGGCCGCGTCTTTCCTCGGGAGCAGCCTGTCGACACCTCTCTGATTGGCTGGATCAGAATGGGCACGACGGTGGCGACCAACGCTTTGCTAGAGCGAGAGGGCGAGCGGACGGCGCTCCTGGTCACAAAGGGCTTCAAGGACCTGCTGCACATCGGCACGCAGGCCAGGCCGAAGCTGTTTGATCTGGTTTGTCATTTTTCTTCGTGGATTTTATTCGAAAGATTAAAGCGAGTAGGGACACGATGATGTAAGATGTTTACGGAGATGTTCACAGATTCATTTCTTGATCCAGATAAGCATCATTATGTCTTTGGAGCTGCACTGTATGTGATGCCCTGGAGTTGCGTGGATACAGCGATACGCACAAACCCTGCAGCATGAGGATTAGTTATTACCTTGTGTACAGACCCTGGGGGCAGATCTTGGAATTTGTCCCCTCAAATGTTGATGAAGTGGTTACTTATCTATGAAGCTGATATTCTGCTAATAGAATACGTGGAATAATGTTCAGTGTCACTGGATCATTAACATACATGTAACTCTAGTATGCATTTTGTGATATGTTGCTTTCAATCTTATCTCTGTAACACTGGGACGTACTGTAAGGCCGAAGCTTGTCTTCTCGGTCCACCGCTTTTGAATTGCCCTAACCAGGGCGTTTGTTTTACCAGGAGGTTGCCATGCCTGAAGTGTTGTACGAGGAGATCATAGAGGTGGACGAGCGAGTCGTCCTGAGCCAAGATGGCTGCCAGCTTCCCAGGAAGGACGCCAAACGTATTGTGACAGGTGCATAAAACACGACTACAAGTTCTCCTTTATAAGTTCACATTTCGGTCATTGAATCCTAAACTTACACACTTTTTAATGAATTTATATTAAAGGAGACATATGATTATGTTTCAGTTTTTCTTTACTGTTGTATGATATATGTCTTAAAGAGACAAGATCTAAGACCACGTGTTTCAGACAGAGGCTGAAAAGAGGAGCTGCAGCAATCCACAGAACAAGAAAAGCTTGTTTTCTGAACATCTGAGCAAGTTTTCAAGTAACACCCCAAATATAAATTATGAACCTGAATATGAGCAGAATATGTCTCCTTTAAGTGCTAAATGTTTCATCATTACAAATTGCAGTTCACCACTTTAATGACTGAAGTATCTCTATTTTCTGGACTTTCTAGTTTACTAATGAAAAAAACCTATGCTACTGGTTCTCCTCAGGCAGCACTGGTGATTCTCTGGAGTTGTGGAAGGAGCTGGATCTCGAGTGTGTGGAGAAAGACCTGAGGGGAGTTCTTTCTCGTGGGATCACCTGTGTGGCCGTCCTCCTGCTACACTCGTACACGTCAGTAGCACGACCTGTTTCTCTTCTTGTATGGACAAGACTTGCTATATTTGCTATACTATATTTGCTTAAACTATGTTTATTCTTTACTTACCTCTAATTTGTCCAAAAAAACATGCTCACTTCTCTCTAAGGGCGTTTTCAAATCTGAAAGTCTTCATGTTACATTGTTCACTGTCTCCTTGTTTTCTATCAGTACACTGAACATGTTAATGTTTACAGGTTTCTACTGTATATGTAATCCACATGTTTTAGGAGGTGGGAGTTCACATTTTTCTTCCTATCCCTCCCTCTTTTTCTTCAAGTCTACTCCCACTTGTGGCTTAAAGACAACTGAAGAAGTATTTGAAGAGGTTTTACCTCAAGTTCCTTCGGTTCGGTTAAAATAGGAAGTTTCAATTTTTTTCAACATTTCCCCCCCCCCCCCCAATAAATACACATATTTACATTAAATTCAGGAGGTTTTAGTGACAAGACAAACAAAACAGTCCTGAAATTGTGTAACAGCTTTATGATAGACTTACATTTTCCTTCAGATGGTCGGATCATGAGAAAGCAGTGGGCGCCCTGGCTCGCTCTCTGGGCTTCACTCAAGTGTCTCTGTCCAGCGAGGTCATGCCCATGGTGCGGGCCGTGCCCCGGGGCTACACTGTGTGTGCCGACGCCTACCTCACACCCAAGATCCGCCAGTACTTAAAAGGCTTCACCTCTGGCTTCAAGGGCGGCCTGAAGGTGCGTCCCTTACATCAACATCTTTTTGTTTTGACTGTAAATTTCAGATGCCGTTTCGTCTGTACCGATATCTTACTTTTCTGACCTCAGGGCGTGGACGTGTTGTTCATGCAGTCAGATGGAGGTCTGACCCCCATGGAGCAGTTCTGTGGTTCGCGGGCCGTTCTGTCGGGCCCAGCAGGGGGGGTGGTGGGATACGCCATCACCTCTTACAACCAGATGGAGAAAAAGCCTGTGATTGGCTTTGACATGGGCGGTGAGTAGAGGGAATGCTAAATCTTTTAACTCAAGCAAACACTGAGCACACAAACAATGGAAGGAACTTCTTGCCGAAACACCAGTGGCCTTTATACACTTTTTTTATCATATCATATTCCTGATTACTCTGTTTTCTTACCCTGCAGGAACCTCTACAGATGTGAGTCGATACGCTGGTCAGTATGAACACGTGTTTGAGGCGACCACAGCTGGAGTCACCCTGCAAGCGCCGCAGCTGGACATCAACACCGTGGCTGCAGGAGGAGGGTCGCGACTCTTCTTCAGGTCCGTGTTTATCGTACATATTTGTATTTATTATGATTAGCAGGCATAATGAATCCCTCTCTCCTTCTGCCGTGTTTCTATCCTTTCCTCTACTTTCTCAGATCAGGGATGTTTGTCGTTGGACCGGAGTCTGCAGGTGCACATCCAGGACCAGCCTGCTACAGAAAAGGTAACTATACATATGCAGTTCACTTTTTCTCATACTCTATTATTACGAATTAAGCATCTCATACAAACCCAGAATAACATAGTTTTGGTGAAACAGGGCTGTAGTTGATTCTCTGTGGTGTTGTCCTAGGTGGCCCTCTGACCGTGACTGACGCCAACTTAGCCCTGGGGCGACTTCTCCCGTCCTTCTTCCCAAAGATCTTTGGGCCCGGTGAGAACGAGGCACTGTCATTGGAGGAGACCATGAAGCACTTCCGTCACCTCACCCAAGAGATCAACCTCTTCCTGTCTTCCAACCAGTCACAGGCACTGACATTTGCTGAACTATTCAGTAGAGCTGTAATTTCCTTCTCTATGAAATAATGCTAATAATGAGGCTAACGTGTGTTTCTGTTTAGAAGGTTAACACAAATGGAGCCAAGCACTCGCACAACCCTGTGTTGCCAAACAGCCAGTCGGGGATGAGCGTGGAGGAGGTTGCCATGGGATTCATTCGTGTCGCCAATGAGGCCATGTGCCGGCCAATCAGAGCTCTGACGCAGGTCATTAGGGTTGCTCAAGCTAGTTGAAATATCATGTTACATATGGTTAAAATAGCGAATTGTGTAAAAATTATAATATTTGTACTACTTCACAGGCTAAAGGTCATGATACATCTCAGCATGTGTTAGCATGTTTCGGGGGTGCAGGTGGACAACATGCGTGTGCTATTGCTCGAGCCCTGGGGATGAAGACCGTCTTTATACATAAGTAAGGTTAACAGAGAGCAGTGCATCATGCATGTGAAAAACCTGATTATTGTTTTCTGGTTTAGTAAATCCAGAGTAGCAGACAGCCGTGTGGCAATAACATGTACGTGTGCGTCTTGCAGGTACAGTGGCGTGCTCTCAGCCTACGGTCTGGCTCTAGCTGATGTGGTGGAGGAGGTGCAGGAGCCGTGCTCGCTGCAGTATGATCAGAGCTGCTTCCGCGAGCTCGACCGGCGGGTGGGGCAGCTCTCCAAACGCTGCCAAGACACTCTCTGTGCACGTGGCTTTGACAGGTCAGCCCCCAAGGAACACAGTGTTAACCACCTGTTAATCTTCACACTTTCACGCCAGACTCAAGCAGTGTGTTTCCTGTCCTCTCCAGCGGTCAGATCACCACGGAGGTTTTCCTCCACCTGCGTTATAAGGGCACCGACTGTGCGCTCATGGTTACCGCTGCCGGTTACCCCAGCGATGCCAAGTCCTGTCGAGCTGGAGACTTCCACAGTGCCTTCACCAAACGGTTAGTGCATGGTTCACTCCCCGGTTCCTTCATGTCTCCAATCACTGTGCTCAGTGATAAGTGAATAAATCATTGCCTCGTTCACTTTGGCTCCTTCATGCCTCAAGCCTTATGTTCACAGTGTGTAGGCAAACACAGCACTGAGTTAATGTGTCATTTTTCCATAGAAGATAAGATTAGTAAACTGTGGAGCTGACATTTATTGACACTACTCATGATTTACTGGCTCCACTTTAATCTGCATCTCTTACGTCACACACCTCCTTTTCCTCTCTAGTTATTTGAAGGAATTTGGATTCACCATCCCGGACAGAACCATCATGGTTGATGACGTCAGAGTGAGGGGCTGTGGACGATCTGGTATCAAGTCAGTATATAAACCAAAGAAAGGACCGGGAGATACCAAGCCTGTCACGGTGTGTGACCTCACTTCAAACCTGAATATTTTGTATATACAGACATATATGGATATACAATGAAACAAACTTCTACAAACATTTATTTCCCTTCACGAATATTTATTTTAAGTTTTAACAGATACAAATACATTTAGAAAAGCCCAAGTTATGATAAAATGGACATTTTCTGTCTGGAAACAGTTATGGTATTGTGGTTATAATTATTTTATTCCTGTTCTTCTGTTTAGATGACCAAGTGTTACTTTGAGGACGGTTACCTGGACACCAGCGTGTTTCTATGGGAGGAGCTGCCGTTTGGTCACAGCATCCAGGGACCTGCTATTATTATTGATAAGAACAGGCACGCATTTTCAAACTAAAATACTTGCATTACGTTTATTAGATTTTTGTCTGAACATCTGCATTTGTATAAACTTTCATTAACAGTTTTCCTCTGCTCTTTCCTCCATCAGCACCATCCTGGTGGAGCCGTGCTGTGAGGCCCATCTGACAGAAGGGGGCGATGTTTGCATTTCCGTGGGCTCTGACCCTCACTGCGCTGTGGGCACCGAGCTCAACACCGTGCAGCTCTCCATCTTCTCCCACCGCTTCATGAGCATAGCAGGTAGAACAAGAGAGATCAAGAGAGAATGAGGACAAAGGGAAAATCTGTCAAGCTTTGGTTAGGTTTCAGTGTTAACTTCTTACTGAGGTGTTCCATGTATCTTTGCTCTACAGAGCAAATGGGCCGAGTTCTCCAAAGAACCTCCATCTCTACCAACATCAAGGAGCGTCTGGACTTCTCCTGCGCTGTGTTCGGACCAGACGGCGGTCTTGTGTCCAACGCGCCTCACATACCCGTTCACCTGGGGGCCATGCAGGAGACGGTCCAGTTCCAGGTGAGGGATGTGTAGCTGTGTTGCTTCAGCAGCAGAACGGCACCCAGAAGCAAAGCAGCTACTCGACATAAAAGATCTAGGAAGTGTGGAATAGGAAAGTAATTTTTTTGCTTTTGCTCTCTGCAGATCAGATCGCTGGGAAACGAACTGAGAGAAGGGGATGTGATTCTGAGTAACCACCCGAGTGCTGGGGGCAGTCATCTTCCGGACCTCACAGTCATCACACCAGTCAGTCCTTGCTCTCCTCAGTATCCCTCCTTCCTTTCTCATCTCTTTCTCACCGTTTCATTTCTCCTTCTTCTCATCTCAGGTGTTTCGAAAAGGCGTGAGGGGCCCGGTTTTCTTCGTAGCCAGCAGGGGGCACCATGCCGACATTGGTGGCATCACTCCTGGCTCCATGCCCCCTCATTCCACCTCCCTTCAGCAGGAGGGCGCTGTCTTCATGTCTTTCAAACTCGTCACTGGTGGGGTGTTCCAGGAGGAGGGTAAGAGATGAAAGAGAGAAGTTGATGAGAAGAAGGAGTAGACGTGATACAGAGCTGTACCTTATCCATGAGATAAAGAATCTTCCATGAGACGGCACTAAATCAGTGACTGTATGCAGAGTAGAGCCAAGCAGTTAAACTAAATGATGAGATTGGATGTTTAGAGTCATCATTTGTAACATTCACATCACTTTCTCCACTCTCTTTTTTCCCAACCATGCTTTTCTCTTTGTCTGCTTTCTCTTCCCTGTTGCTTTTCTCCCTCCTGCTGCTTCCCCTTCCTTCTCCATATCAGCTGTAACCAAAGCTCTGATGGCTCCGGCCCAGTACCCAGACTGCTCTGGGACTCGTAATCTCCACGACAACCTGTCAGACCTGCGGGCTCAGGTGGCAGCCAATCAGAGGGGCAGCCAGCTGGTGGGGGAGTTGATTGACGGCTACGGACTGGCTGTGGTGCAGGCATACATGGGGTACATCCAAGTGAGTGTGTGAAACCGAATAAAAGTAAAAAACTAAAAATCTGAAAAGTATTGTGTTCTATCATTGGCTGTGTCGCACTGCTCCAGCATTTGTGTGTAACTGTTTCAGAGCAACGCAGAGCTTGCAGTGAGGGACATGCTGAGGGACTTTGCACGTCGCCGACGGCAACAGACTGGATCCCTGGAGGTGGAGTCGGAGGATTTCATGGATGACGGGACGCCAATCAGACTGCGGGTGCAGATTAATGAAAAAGAGGTGAGCAGCGGGAATCTCTTCCTCATTATCTTCGTCTCTTTATCTCTTTATCCTGCAAAGTGAAAACCCAGGATATAAACTTTGTAAACCTCCATCGTTGCAGGGCAGCGCGGTGTTTGACTTCTCAGGGACTGGGACAGAGGTGTGGGGGAACTGCAACGCTCCTCGGGCCATCACCCTCTCTGCCCTCATCTACTGCTTGCGCTGTATGGTGGGACAGGACATCCCCCTCAATCAGGTTCACATGTCTCATTCCATAATTCTTGGGGAGTTGAAGTATATGTTGAGGCATCGTTTTGTGCAGAGAAGGGTTCCAATGGGCAGCTTTCAATTTGTTAGGCTCTCTAGACACAAAGTTTCCCATGGTCTCTTAAATGTTCCAGAATCAGCCAGTATTTTACATAAGCTGTAATAATGGATTCTGAAAGTCCAACACACCCTCCAAGTAAGGAGCAGTGACAAGATTAATGAATATCGCCAAACAGTTATAAAATATGTGGTGAAAGTCGCTGTAAAATCTCATGCTTTAATAGTTGATTATAAGGTTAGTCTTATCTTCTAATTTCGTCCTGGTCATTGGTCCAACATTTTGGCAGACAAGCTTAGTCAGGCTGCTTTGAGACAGTCATGTTCAAAATAACAACCAGATACTTTCAAAACATGCAGAGGAAAATCAATTCTTCTTAAAAGAGGTTCAAAGCTTCTGTTCAATAATCAATTTTTCTTAAAAAACATTACATGAGTGATTTGGCTTTTGATTTTACATTAAGTAATTCATCACACGTTTGAAAATGAAACTCAAATGCGGCCAAATAAATAATAATAATATTCAATTCAATCTAAACACTGTTGTTATATTAATTTATTAATTGTTGAATTTGTCATGTCCAGGGTTGTCTTGCACCGATCAAAGTCATCATCCCCCCTGGCTCGATCCTCCAGCCTTCCGAGAATGCAGCTGTGGTCGGTGGAAATGTTCTCACATCCCAGAGAGTAGTTGACGTCATCTTCAGAGCGTTTGAAGTGTGCGCTGCATCACAGGTAAGAACGGCTTCATTTGTCTTTATGAAAATGTTTTTACTTTTAGTAAATTCAATGTTAATGCTATTTTGCAACCTGACATGTTTCTATTTGTCTTTCCTCTTTCCATCAGGGCTGCATGAACAACATTTCCTTTGGCAGCGAGAACGTCGGCTACTATGAGACAGTTGCTGGGGGAGCAGGGGCGGGGCCGGGCTGGAGTGGGCGGAGCGGTGTTCACACTCACATGACTAACACACGCATCACTGACCCTGAAATTCTGGAGAAGAGGTCGGACTTCAGTTCAAGATTAACTTAAAGAAACTTAATGAGTTACTGAATTTAACATAACGTGTTATCATTGATCTGTACGTTGGTTCCCGTCTGGCTGGTGTTCAGGTACCCGGTGATCTTAGAGCAGTTCTCTCTGCGGCCCGGCTCAGGAGGTCCAGGGAAGTACGCCGGTGGAGACGGAGTGGTCCGCAAACTTCTGTTCAGGAACAAAGTGGTTCTCTCGGTGCTGACGGAGAGGAGATCCACCTGCCCCTACGGCCTCCAGGGTAAACTCTCAGCTTTCAGACGCCCTCATAAATGACTTTGTTATTGGTTAGGTTTTAGCACGGTTTTCGTTTTTACCAAGTAGTGAGTGGTGTCTGTGTTTCTTTCACGAGGTAAATTAAGGCTCCATTCTCACCAATACCAGACAATACATATCCCATGACCATTCATGCAGTTGGTTGCTTACCAGAAAATTCTATGTACAAGAACCAGCAATGTTGAAAAGTAGGAGCAGAGTTTGTTTGTTTTTTCATGGACCGATGAGGTGGAACTGTTATCTGCCAGTAAGTGTTAGAAACGGTTTGCATCCACCGCTGGTAGTCGAGTTGCGACTGATAAGAGCCAATCAGAAAGCGAATGTGGTTGACTTCATCATCCTCATCATCGCAACCCCAAAGTTTTCAAACTTTCAGTTTTAGGGGCTGAAAACTAAATGTAGCAAAAGTGATGCATCTTAAAACAAACGTATAGGTGTGAATGATGCCTTAGTCCTGTGTGTCCTTGTCAGGGGGGGAGGACGGTGCAGGCGGGCTGAACCTGCTCCACAGGGCAGACGGAAGAATCCTCAACCTGGGGGCCAAAACCAGCATCAGCCTCCAGCCTGGGGTAAGACTGCACAATGTGTGTGGGGGGAAAATAAACACTCTGGGAATAACAGTAAAATCAACACATTTTGTTAAGGCAAGAAAACCTTTCTGAAGTTCATTACGCTGCAAGAAATTGTTCAACCAAGATGTGTAAAAGTACCAATTTAAAATGTTGTCCCAAAAACTTTTCTGATCTATAGCTTTATATTTTAGATGTGGTGAAACCCACCGAATTCATATCTTTCTACTTAATTTTGATGAGGTACAGCGGTTCTGATTGGTTATTATTTATAATTCATCTGTTCCACCAAGCATATACAGCCAAGAATTTTATGAAATGGTATGAACCCACCAAGTGCAGGCAGAGAAAGTATTGAAAGATGATGTATTGGGTATTCACTTAAAGTGTGTGTCTCCTTCAACAGGACATGTTCTGCCTCTACACTCCAGGAGGAGGAGGATACGGAAGAGAGGAGGAAACAGACCCGAAACCAAGGACCAAGCGCAGGCGCTTGAATGAGACCTTCCTGGAGAGGGGCAGCGTATTCGAATACCGAATGGCACAAGAGGGGGTGTGAGGGGGGGGGAAGGAAAACAGGAGAGAGTGAACAGACAAAGCACAGGAGGGGGCAGATCAGGAAAGCACAGGAGGGAGGCTGTTTGATAAAGATGGAAAAACTCTTTAAAATGAGGGAGGAAAACAGTGGCAGCAATAGTCTCATAATAACTCTGATAAATAGACGACAATGCAGGAGAGCAACATTTTATCGTTCAACACATCAAGAGCAAACGTTTTACAGTAACACTCTTTTACAGTATCTGTATCTATGCAACTTATCCTGTAAGGATTGGAAAGCCGGTGGTGGTGCACTCTGGAGAGGTCGTCACAACCATTCATGCTCACATTCAAACCAACAGACAATTTGGTCTCGGATTAAGCTGCTCGTGTTTGAATTCGATGTGGTGATGGTGCTAACCGCTGCACCAGTATTGCCACATGTAGAATACAACAATATCATATTTCTGTGCTGCTACTAACAGCAACACTTAGTGTTCAGCCATTCCATTTTAATACATATTAAATGGTAAATGTTTTGTAACCAAGAACCCATAGTCGCCACTGTGAGTAGGACCTCAAGAGGATCAAGCCAACCTGGTTTAACTGGAACAGCAACTTATCAAACGGCACAACTTGATGATGTGGTCACTGATGAATAAATCCAGTTTCTACCCATGAAATGTTTGTCTTTTTTTCCTCGAGATATTAGTATTGTCACATTTCTCGTATAGGACAGGGAGTTCTGTTTAATAAACTTTACACGTATAAAGATATATACAAGGCAATTATTTCTTAACTCAATTTACAATGTTCATATTCACATCAGTTTATATTGTATTTATTATGTAAAAACACTTGGGAGGACAAGTCACTCGGATCGAAATTAAAGGGAACAATCCTTAAATTCAAATTGAGCAAGAACATCAATTTGGCTCAAATGTTTCCTCAAGCAATTTTAGGAGGAATCAGAGAGGTTTTTGAAATCCTTAAGATACCGGCCTGCGATGTATCCACTACATTTAGGTTATTGGAAACTTCATACAGCTTCGGGCAAAACCTGCAAAGGCCGAGAATGAGACAGAGTGGTCGTCATGTAAATTCATCAGGGTGTGTTGAGATACAATCCAGAACGGTGGTGCCGGTGTATTTTGGGTGGGGGGTTGGGACGTAAGAAAAGGGTGTGCCTCCCTCATCTGTGGGTGAGGAGCAGAGGACGATGAGGGAGTGAAGTGCAGGCATGCGTAAGGAGGCCGCTGATAAAGAGGGATAGTGGTCTCAGCAGAGGGAAGCAGCAGGAGGCTGACGGCTGCTGGACTGTTGATGTAAATCAGCTGTGTGTGTTTGTGTGTGTTGGGATCTCAAGATACCATGGCCTGTGGATCAAAGATAGGTTTCCTTGTTTATGGATCACAATTCAAGTGGTAAAACAATCTATCATACTTGTGAGTGACGGCCTGCTGTCTTTCCACTTTATCCACTACAGATCATCAGCTTGAGGATCTGTGTTGTTGTATTTAATAGAGAGTGGGAACCAGTAAAATCCGGCTCCAAAGACTCTGGGTCCATTACATAAACCAGCCAAGACTAAATCATCTTGGAAAATATGTAGGAACAGCCCAAGTTGTTAATGATTTTGCAGTTTCACTTTTCTTATTGCAAAACATCACTGAGCAGCACAGTTAAAATAAACAGCATTTTATTATATACACTGTTGAACTCCAATACATTCTTTTGACTCTCAAATCTCTGGGCTGACCTTTACATTTATAAGCGATTTCAGAAGATGATCATGACAATAAAATAGTGCAAATAACCAGCATTGCAAAATCCACAGGAATCACAATCCCGGTCAGAAGATGGTTTCCAGTGTCATGGGAAGACGGCAGCAGCTTTTACAGATCGACAAGAATCTGCAATGACCGTTATCCTATGTTAAACTTTATGTTAAGTATCTTAAGGCCATTATAGAGCTAAATTGTAGCACCACTGTCAATGAGGTTAAGATATTAGCTGCATAGGGTCAATTTAAGACAAGGAAAACAATATTAACAACGTGTCCTGTACATTTGGGCATCGGAGCAAAGAGTGTAGTAGAAAAAAACATGACAATATTGAGCTTTTACCGATATTCTGTAGAAAATACTAACAAGATAAACTGAGAAATGCAGAGCTTGTTGCACCATCTGCATATCGTCAGTATTTCACATGATTGTAAAACCCAACATAAAACCCAACAATATATTCAGCGGTCACAATAGGTAAGACAACATTCAAAAGCAATCCCTGTAAGGAAAGTCACGTCCATAAAAAAATACACAGTGCAAATAACATCGGCAGTGCAAAGAGCCGAGACCTGAGGTAGATAGTTGTTTTGTTGTATAGTATTTGAGGTAGTTAAAAAAAATATTGAGCTTGAAAAAATTGAAATAAAACACTGACTTTTCAACTTGACAAAAACATGAATAAAACAATAGCTCTGTCTGCAGTTTAGCGCCCTTTTCTGGATTTGTCACAAAAGTTGTACATAACGATTGAGACTCAGTTGCAGCACTTATGGTCACGTCACAGTGAGTTAGTGTCCGTGCATGTCTGCGTGATCGGCCTTCGAGTCGGTCAGTACTGTGGGTATCTGTTTAAGGGAGGCCCATTCTGCAGGGTGTACTGACTCGGTGGCTGATGATGTGAGTGAGAGTTCGGATTGGCCGGCACCAGGACGTCAAACACGCTCTTATTTGGAGGCACAGACTGCAACATATTGTCCAGGTCCATGATGAGGGGAGGGGCTTGGACTCGCCCACTGGGCAGGATGGGCCAATATGCATGACTTAAGAAGTGACCGGGTGCTACAGTGGAGCTACCGTAACTATAAATGGGCAGTCCGCCATGCAGCGGCATTAGGGGGCCGCCGTTGAACCGCATGCTGGGTGGAGCAACAGCATTGGGAGGAGCGTATTTGGCGTAGGATGTAGGGAGCTCCCATGGTGGTGCAACAGCCTCCCGTCTGGCTGATTTGTGCATTGGTGGCCTAAAGTCCTCATACCCATCCGACCCTGCTTCTCCATCTGGGGGTACACGCTTCCCGGACAAGGAGAGTCCTCTCCATTCCTCATCAGAGGATGAAGAAGACGTAGAAGCTGGGCTGGCCGAGCTGGCAGAGGCACTACGGGCAGAGGATGCATAGCGGGGTCGTGGAGGAGGAGAAGGCAGAGGGCGCTCCACTTCCCCCCAGCAGTCCCTGCTAGGCACCTCCACATCCCCAGAGGCACTATTCGGCCTGAGGCTGTGAAGCAAGGAGTCGATGGCGAAGGACGAGTCCAGCTTTGGTCGGAACAAGTCCTCCTGTGATGGGGAGGGGTTCCTGGAGCGCATGGGGAAGTTGGAGGTCACAGGGTCAGGGGTCGGCTCAGATTCTGGCTTGTGTCCCTGTAGGATGTAGGGAGCCAGATCCTGGGCAAAGATGGTCTCATCTTGGCGCGACACGGCCGTGTTCTGCCTCTTGAGGAGCTCCAGAGGGACACGGCTCAGCTCCACTGCCCAGAAATTGCCTTTTCCCTGGGGTTTGCTTGGGTCTTTCAGCACCTAGATGTGGAGGGAGTATAGACAGTGAGAGGAATGTTTGACCGGGCAGCCTGGTCAGGCAGTAATGTCCACCATTACAATACAATATCTCATCTGTCATCTAGCAGCATTCCCTTCAAAACCACTAATTAAACACAACTTTTGGGTTTTGTCCATAAATGATTTCACAGTTTCATCGTACAAACCTTAACAAAGCAGTCATAAGAGGAGAGGTTGTGTCGCACTGAGTCCCGCCAGCCTTTGTAGTTTCCTTTAAAAAATGGGAAGAGGGTGCTGATCTCCTTCAGGATCTAAAAAAAATAAAAAAAATACATCAGTATGGCCGCCTGGTTGCACAAAAGCACAGAAGACGGAGAATTTATATTTCACTAGCAGTTGCTTTATATGAGGATAAATCTGGTACAGACATGATTTTGCCGTGGCTTGTATCTTATCACTTTCCTGTTACAGATCAGGGTCTGTTTTCACTGCTGTCCAGCCTTATCAAAGCAAACAAAGAATGGCAGGAATGGTGGTCACTCAAGTGTCACCAAGAGGTGGCTGTTTTCTGTCACTTTATGTGACAGTGCATGGACATTTTACACTTAAGTAATTGCAAACAAAAAAATGTAACACTTGTCTGAAAAACACCCACTTAATTAGAGTGTAAAATATTTGTCCTTCAATCTGAATCCACACAAGTCACTTACACTGTTCAGATTTAATATTAGACACAGGACACAAAAAGGTGCCGAAAACTGTTACAGTTTTGTTTTTTCTTTAAGCTTCCTTGGGTTTCTTGATTGGCACTATATGAATTCAAGTTATTATAAATAATAGCAGTATGAACTCTTCATATCCTATATTGTAAATAATCAGTTATTCATTAAGAGAAGAAATTTCGGACATTTCTATATCAGATACGATGGAGAATATAATTGTCTTTTTTTCTCTTAAATTTTATTTAATTGAAATGAGAGTTCTGTCACCATTGGTCAGTTTTTTACACGTTTTGTCCTTTTTACTATAAATGTGTCCTTTCACTGTCAATACAATTACAACAAAGTTTATTTCCCCTGAAGGCAAACACCAGGTCATTGTAAACGAGTGTTTTTCCTCAACACTAAACACACACCATGTACCACGTCCCTACCCAATTTAACACTCCCACAGCACCAGTGTATTTTCATTCTTACCTCGGATAATGTCAGTTTCTTCTCCGGGGACCTTTGGATGACCATAGCGATCATAGCCAGATATGAGTACGGTGGTTTTGGGTACCGCTGATAATTCTTTTTCTTCCCATCGCTGTTCCTACTTTTCTTCCTTTCGTTGCTCCAAGAGTCTCGGTTAATAGTTTCCTGTTTGAGTTGAGCATCTTGCGCATTCGCGTATGACGCACCCGGTGGCACGGGTTTATCCATGAACGCCGTGGCACCGGTGAGATGTTCCGTGCGCGCAGAGAGCTTCTCCAAGCGCGGCGGCTGCTGGGGAACCATCTGAGCCGGGTGGAGAGTCCAATGTTGGGCCGGAGAGTTCCACGTTACGCCGCTGGTGATCGGAAAACTCTGCTGCGCATTTCTGGGGAAGTCAAGTTGATGGTCGTGGTGCTCTCCGATGTGGTGGGACAGAGCGGGTGGTGCCAAGGGGCTCGGCTCTGGCCAGTGCTTTGTCATGCTGATGATCAGCCCGGGGGGAAGATCGGCCTGTAGAGTTCGGACAGGGGCGCCGAGAGGGGGGAGGGAGGTCACAAGAGTCGGTCCTTAACTTCTGGCAGACTGCTGGCTCCAAGCTGACTCTATTTGAAGAGCAAACAATTAACAGTTTCATGTAAATCCCGCTGCGTAATCGAGGGGGGGATGACGCGCTATCTGAGAGCAGAATGACCGATCACCTCCGGGGTCGGCAGGGGGGGGGGGGGGGGGGGGGGTTGTGTGTAGAAAGGGGCAGAGAGTGAGAGAGACAGTAAACCTGTAAATAACGCTTCAGGTAATATCAACACACCACTTACAACAGTTTCCCAGATTCCGAGTTTGCTTTGGACACAGTGCCAATATTTACGCACGAACGCCCCATGAGAAGTATGTGTGTGCTCCACTTTTAGAGCTTAATAGACTTAAAATAGACTAAGTTTATTACCAAATGAATAAGATTATTTTAGACAAATTAACAGTTTCATTATGTCAACAAAAACTACACCACTGGGTTTGTATGGCTTTCTAATGATACCGAGGACTTTCTTCTAAAGGCGTGGGTAAAACTGGAGGGAGGGAGGGAGGGGGGTGCGGTAGAGCTTCAAGAAAGAATTAATCTCGATTGAAGCTGACATGCAATCAACAATTTCTGACGAGCAATATACATAAGGAACGGCTAATATACAAACACAGAAAAAGGGATAATTTGTCAGCTGAAATAATTAAGTAATCGTGGCACTACATGGGCTTCATCTGAGATATAGTTTGAGTCTTTTAGATTGAGATAAATTTACATTTTCAGAGTCTAATCGGTGCAAGTTAATCTTATTTCAGAAGGCAAATCATGCACGTTTAACCCATTGAAAAATATTATTCTATATTGAGGACAGTGTGCATGTCGGTATTGGTCAGCAGATGTACAACGGATAGTTTGGCTGCGTAATTGCAGAGGGTTCGATAGCGCACAGCAGTCGGGGAGCGTTGTGCGCACAGTAGGGTTTCCAACCCTGGGACTTTGCAGGATAGCATTCGGGTTTCGGGAATGCGCGTCTTTTGTTCGCGTTAACGTAGTGCTAATGTGCAAACGCTTGCGTCCCAGCAAGACAGTGAAAACAAGTTGGATTAGAAGGAACCCCATTGTCAAGATGGAGACTGTTCCTGCCCGATAGTCTGCTTAGCATGTGACGAATTACGGGGGCTATTCAACACCATTTGTGGGTTTTCTGGCGCTTACAAGCTGCGAAGTGTTGCAGATGGGCAGGACATTCACACCTCAAACAGCAGCTATCGGGGTTCTATTCCTCCCTCAACTGCTGGAACCAGCATTCAAAATTCTCTCAAACAAAAAGTACAACATGAGAATCAACAACCTGTCTTTTTATGTCATATAGGTTAAAAAATACTTATGTTTATTCAGGCCTTTTTAATTCTACTAATGAATATCTGCTGAGATAATGAAACACAACTGTCGTGAATCAACTGATTGTGTCAGACACAGAAACTGAAGCTTTGCCGAGTTTTGAAACTGCACTGCTCCTGTGACCGAATTTAAACTCAGCTATCATGTTGCTAAGTGCATTGTACGTACACATCGTGCGTGGAATTACCTGAAAAGCTATATTATTCTTCAGTTTCAGGTGCCATCCGGCGTTTTCTTCAGGTGACGCCAAATAACACGTGACCTCTCCAAACATTCAGCATTAATTTTCCCTTCAACATTGCACCTGTTGGATTCTGTCTATCCGGCGATTGCAAAAATAAAGTAGTACATGTTGAATTTGAATTCCCTTGAATCATTCATGTCGTTTTCATAAACTCACCACGCGGATTTCCAACTTTTGAGGTCGTGCGTAAAAATGTTTGTGCGTGTTTGCGAGTCAGATGACGGCTTTCCAAACATGGTGGGCAGCAAACACCCGTCACCTGCTGAAAATTGGCCAGACTGGGGTTATTCTCTGGTTGTCTCACTGCAAGGTCATACAATTTGTCTCCATCTAGTGGTTTCACTGGAAATCAAATGAGAAGCTTCAATTAAACAGTTTTTTAGAGATCTGTTTTTCTATCTGCAAAAATAAAAGCTCTTAGTCCACCTGATGCAGTGTGTTGTCTATGAGAGTTTCTTTTTAAACAAGTACAGACAAAACCCCCTCACCCACCCTGCACAGAATTTAGATCCTAATTTAAATGACCTCTCACCAGACACGCTGATTTAAATACAAACTGTCAATCTATCTCTTCCTGTCAGCTGGATTGCCAGTTAATAGGTTTTTGCCTGGATTAGTGAGCTATCCCTGAGAAGAATAGAAACACAAATGAATAGGACGGTATCCAGAACAAGGCCGTCCACTCAGGCTGATTGTGTCTGGACAAATCCCCCCTCTCCAAGCTGCCCTGGAATGTTTCCCGATACCAAGATGGATGAATGAAGTCGAGCTTTACTTAGACGGAGAAAGTGAGAGGAAGTAATCATTGTGCTGTCACTGCTTGATCACCACGAGGGTGTCATACATACTATGACTTATTCCTCTCTATTTTACAAACACTTGGGTTTATTTTATTGATTATTTAACAAGAACTATGTACTGTTGTTGCAGAGCACACCTTAAAAGTTCATAAGTCCCTGATGTGCAGCTTCAGGCACCCCACATCAGAAGTTATCGAACTTAGGTCAGACACATCTACGATTTCAGCTCACTAGGCATTGAAAAGTGTCATTAAAAATCTACATCAACATCGGTTGCAACAATCCCAAACAATTCCTACAGGTATAGTTTATTTAGATAGTAGTTTCAATAGAAATTGCTCCCAGCAATGTCTGTGGATAATAGAACAGGCTTCTGGGAAGTTGCATTGCTCTGTATTTTTTTTCATTACCTTTCTGAAAGCTTTGAGCTACAAAAAGAAAAATACATTTACCTCCAATCTCTTCTCAAAGATGGACAAACACTTTGAGCACAAATTGCAATGTAGTTGCTTGATACCGCGCGAAGAATGCGAGGACTTTCTTATTTTGTGTCAACTTACCTTTTAACAAAGTTGACTCTCATAAAAAATTATACTAATACTACCACCACCATTCTGTGGCAAATGCAAACCTTAAAAGAACTGTTATATAGATACAACTGAGGGTTAGATGCAATGGAATAAAGAAACTTACAGTAAAAAAAACAGGGTACAGATGAAGTAAAAGCTAGTTTTGTAAAGTGGGTTTTCAGATGCCTACAAAAGTTGCATTTAATAAAAAGTTTTTATAAATTTGAAAATAGTACTGATAGTATTGGTTTTTCATCCTGAGGACCAGATATGGTGTCAGTAGCTCATGCACCAAAACATGTGTTGTCCCTGCAGATTTGTCTGTTTCCTGCAGAGGTCAGCAGATTCTAAATCATTACGGTTTATCAGTTTAATCTACTCAAAACAGGTTGTGATGCTGGTTTTCTGGGAAAGTGCCATTTGGATTTAGAAAAAGAAGTCAGACACTGAAGGTTGGAAACAGTCAAACTATACAGTTGAATAAAGGGCTATTTAATAATGGGGGTGTGAAAGGAGCATGTGTTCAGGCATGTGTCAACCCTAATGTCAAGGGAGAAAAACACACCCTAACTTCTTATTGTGACGAGACAGCAGTGCAATTATTTTTGTCAGACCAGATATACAGCTCAGATTAACTCTGACACACACATGCACGGAAATCGTCATCTGTAAAAGATCACATAGCAGTGACTACAAACTGAGACTATGAAAGATACCTGTAGCTTTTGTCCATTCTATGTGCAGGGCATAGCAAGAGGACACAGCTTGCAATACAGTTTAGTCATGCACACACATACAATTACACAATAAACACACCCAGGTGTACAAATGTGTGAACTCATAAACCAGAAGTGTTTTCACATGTGCCTGTGAGGAAAAGCAATGAGCAAAATAGTGTAGCAGTAACACATGTTTAAAGTTTAACTATTAGTCACTTCTATTGTATTGGTTTTGGCTGCAACACTGTTTAACCCCTGAAGCCCCAAAAGTGTTTTATGAACTCAAACACTTTCACCCACTCCTCCATCGGCACAGTGGTGATCAGATAATGAGTGAATTATGTTTTATTTTTGAGTGAACTTTCCCTTTAACTATGCAGGTATCACTTTCCATACATGCAATTTCAATTTCATACACGTGCAATACTGTTTATATTTCTGTTTACATTGCACATTTTTTAATTTTTACACTTCCTTGAGCTGAAATAGTATTTTTTTACTTCTTTATTTCTATAGTTTCCTCTTTGCTGCTGTAACAGTACCTCTCCCCACAGTGGAGCTAATGAGGGGTTGTTGTGTGTTACTGTTGCACCACAGCCCGGAGACTCTGCCGCCCTCTGCTGGGGGCGTGCACCCGGGAGGAGAGGGCGCAGGTCCGGTTGTTATGGTGAAGCATTCCCCCTGAGGGCTGGAGCACAGGACAGCTGCCGACTTCAGCGTCACAGCCGCGGAGCAGCACAGGAGCCCCCCCGCTGACCGGTCCCCCTCCTCAGGTAGGACGTCTCCCCTCTGTCTTTACACAGACACTTTCCTCTCTTCTCTCTTTACTTCCCTTCATTATCCGTCACTTTGAGGCGACTTCACGTTTAATTCACCCCCCGAGCGACGCGGTGAACGAAGCTAACCTGAGGCTAAGGTAACGCTAGCGTGACCTGATATCAATGGCAGCCGAACGCGCCGCAGCTCCACAGGTGTTCTTGTCATTTTCTCCCGGCTCGGACTCGCCGGGTGGAGGATAAACAGGCCGGTGGTAACTCTCCCCTGCTCCCCGGCGAGATGACTGGAGGCAGGCGGCTTAAATGAGCATGCTCGCGGGTACCTGTCAGACCAGCCCGCCCGTGGAGCCCCGTCTGTGGACCTCTAGGCGAGTTAGCTAATCTGGTAATCCTCCGTGTGTGGGGAGCAGCTCGTGGCGCTTCCTGTTGCTGCTGCTCAAACTTTTTTTAAAGAACATTTCAACTTTTACTGCTGCAAACTGTGAATGTGAATAGATGCAGGGGAAAGAGTGTAAACTGTAAAAACACCTGTTCACGACATTATATTCCAGGCTGCAGCTCAAAGTTCATTGTCAAGGCAATTGTGTGTGCTCCAATATATAAACCTAATATTTAGCTCGATCCTGAAAGGTTGATGCACAAATTTACATAAACACCAAAATATAGAGTAAACCATGATCCCATATTCTGCCGACTTCTAAAGTTTCCACCATCAACTTCTCTGTGACAAGCTCTCAGTGAAATTTAAGTTATTCACCAGCACACATGCAGCTATTATTACAATACATTGGACAGCTTCTTATGTTTGTAATAAACTTGTTTGTTTATTCAAAAAATAATGAGACATTTTTCATTGACATGGTGCTGTCAACACGGGTCTCAACACCTCCATACGTATAATCAAACCTACCCCTGTTTTTTTGCCATGTATGACCACATGCGTCAATAACACATGTTGCAAAACCCACTCATGACAATGTTCTCCTGTCCACCTCCAGTTGGTTTCTTCCACAGGGCTGAAGCCAGCAATCAAACAGTAAATCAGGCCTCTGTCGTCCACAAGCAATTCAAAAAGTCACCTTTAGACCTCTCTCTGCTCACCATGTTACACCAGTACTTAGATCAAAATTCTCACGCTTGCAGGTAGAACACTGCACCATCAAGTGCTGACAGATCTGACCTATTTAATGGACTCTTTATTTTAGTTTTATCAACCTGAACCAGTGTCTTGGTGGCTTTATGTTAAAGTAGCAGTTGAGTGGGTGAGTGATGTCTTGTGAATTGAGTTCAGAGATGTGGATGTGGTTAGACACGTGCTGCATGCCCCAGTTTTCTAGGGGGGCGTTTGTTAGTTCAGGGAAAGAACAATTATTGTAGATTTGGTCTGTTTTGGTGTCTGATAATATCCACAGAGGATATATAGTGAATATTCTTATTCCACCAACTATCTCACACCAACGCTGTCTACATTGTGGACTTATTTATGTATTTGTCATTTATACTTGTCAAGCCAGACTTGCTGGTTTCGCTCACCCATATTGACTCATGTGGTCAAAATACATCTTCAAAAGAATTTCCAAAGTATGTTCCTGTTTCACAATATAGACTAAGATTAGCTTGTAGGCTCCTTGATACTTGACATGACACTGACACACACAATCACACGCAAACACACTCAACAGGAAAGATTTTAACTGAGCACTTTACCAAGTTCTTTAGAAAGACAAAAACTTAAACCCATTGTGTCACTTTGGGTACTCAATCTGAACAAATTTCTCAATTGTCCCAATATAGTTTTTCATGATAGTTATTCAAAGGTTCCTTGTTGCATAGATTTGCTTTCTGTTATATTCCTTCCCCATGTGCCTACACCCCCACTTGTTCCTGTCTTTTCTAACCAAGGCACCATGACTGTATGTGTAAATGTGAGAGATTCTGCAGGTGGATGTCACATACACCATCTTCTCCTGCGAGCACCATTTAAAGATTATTTATCCCCGTCTTCTTTCTCGCCGCGTCCGAGCCTGCCTGTATGACATGGCCCTACATCCTGCTCGGGCGCATTTAGAGACGTTAAACTAGGCTGGTCTGTCTGTCTGTCTCCTCCCCATCCTTCCTCCTTCTCATATTCTCTTCTATCGCCTTCGCATTCCTTCCTCTACATTTCTTGTCCTCTCATTCCACATCCTGTCCTCCAGAAAAAGCTGCAAAATGAATATTTCTAGCCTCCATTACGCGCACACACACACACACACACACACACACACTCTGTTTTCTCATGGCCTCTTGCTCTCTCTACCCTGTGGCATTACTGAGATTTCTGAGTGATTACATGGAGCAGCTGAAACCTTTACACATGACAGGACTTAATGTGCCCACCCCCTCTCAACTAGATCCCCCTCCCTCTCTCTTATGTAGGAGACCTTCTTGTTCTGTCCTTCACTCAAGGCCTGTGTAAAATTTGTCAATTAAAAGTTAAATTCACATGACGTAAAACACGCCCATTGCATTACCCCTGAAGTACAGTTCGATGTCTTATTTTGTCCCACCAACAAATAATAAACCCATATCTGAACTCGTTCACCTCTGCTTCCCTCATTGGTTAAAGAGGGGCAGAAAAAAATGAGCATTCCAAATATTTGGCAGACAGTTTAGATGATCTGCCGTTGTTTCATATTGCAGGCGGGATCATTCTGGAATCATCGAGCTGTATTGACTCAGCATTGTTTGTGTCAGTGAACCAGCAGGTCCTGCAGGTCACATCACACGGTGCAATGGGCCAGTTCACGCACATTACAGCTGAGCACTGTCGTCCTATGATGGCGAACCAATTACTGCAGGCTGTGGGTTTTCTCGTGTCCTTCATTTTTACACTAAGGTACCACCTGCCCGATGTGTTTGTGAGTGTGTGTGTGTGTGTATGTGAGTCTATAAAATCATAGTAGTCCATTCATTCCAACTGTTGAATGAAAGTTAATGTTCTTGAGCAGCTGTAGACAGCCCTTCCTGTTAGGTCAGTAGGTGGAAAAAGTATATAAATGTCATATTGATGCAGGGACACTTTTCCAAACACAAAATAGTTTGTCTTATTTCTTGTCTTAATGTGCCGTGACCTCACCTCATCTGGTCTGGAGTGCCTGTTTCCAGTTTATCAACCAGCAAATTCCCCATTTGTGCACGGTTTTAATTTTCATGAGCAAAAGTTGAGAGTAATGAATTGTGATGTTAAGTGAATCCTCCACTGATGGCAACATGGAATAAACATCTAAGTTTACGTGATGTAGTAAACAAGCCAAGTGTTCCCTCTGAGCCTATGCATGCTTACTACACTAAAGATGTTTTAAGTTGATGTGAGCTGTAAATTCACTACTTCTAAGCAGAAGGCATTCTTGGTCAGTGTCTGCATCTGTACTCCCCGTAGAAGTTTTACCCAAACAGTTAGGATGACTTGATGCCTCAATATACCTCAAGTTATAAGTTCTGCAGCTACTTCTGGGAAACAATATGTCCAGGAAGGTACACTTCACATTTACTGAAAAGATGCAGATGCTCGACTGAGTTCTTTCAGTTGACTGAGGGATCTCTGATCGCTAATTCAAATTCAAGTTTAAGTGGGCAGCGCTGCAGTTTGCATATGATTATTAGGGTAAGCTGAAACTCAGTGAGCTGCCAGCCTGTCAGACCCTTACTTGACATACATGCCTGTTCATGTGTCAAGACTTTGTCTTATCCAAATCATGGCCTTTAATTACACTGTCCAGGAGGCAACTTTCAGATTGTCACAACACTCGAGGCTCTACACCAAATATACTAAACTCAAAGGCTACAAGTTAAGAGAGAATAAAATCAAAATCAAAAAAGAACGTTGGTAATATTGGTGTAGTCTAATGGAGACGATTCTGGGTTGCAGACCATCACATCAGAATCAGTTTGGAACTAAGAAGTGTGAGGTTAATGTAAAAGTAGTATAGGCATGTTTCAGGCATGTGAAGGACGAACTAACTTTACCCGCTACTATAGTGTCTAAAAGCAGTGCATTGTTCTCTCAGTGTGGCTTTTCATCCATATGTATGCAAAGACTGCTCTGTAGGACTGTGTGGCCCTGAATGCAAATAAGGGTTTCGGTTTGGGCCTGTGATCTCGATGGGACAACATGTGTCGTTCATGTTGACTTAGAACAATCAGACACGGGAGCCGACATCACCGTGTCTCAGCCTGTGCCTCACCTTCATTCCCCCGGTACCCTGCACTGATTGGCTTGGGCGGAGATTTCAGTTGTCTGGCTTGCCTAGACCGCTGATGAGTAAACAATATCCTGTGGTCTGTGTGTGTGTCAAGTAGGCTTGGAAATCCGAGTAACTCTTGATACAATACAATGACTAAATGTTGGACAGGATAAACACGATACCTAATCTGCGATACTTAGTGTGTTGCAAGACATGCATTTTATTTATAATTAGTTATTAAATCATATTAAAACAAGGTAAAACATCTTGATTCACAGCTGAGATGGACACACAGTAAGTTGTGTGCCTGTTTGCGGGGTCCTCCCGACCATCGAGCAGACTCTGGCTCTAAATGTTCAAGATGGCGGCATATTTTAGCTTGATTTCTGGATAGTGGGAGCAAGTGGAGACGTGTCTATCTTTAGTCTATGTGCAAGATAAATCATGTGTGATGCATCACAATATCTGCGTAACTTAAGGAAAGGAAAATCAGGAAGTAGGAAGTGTATATAACAACTCTGTGCTGTTTTTCTGGAGAGGACTAACACAGTTGCATTGACAGAGAAGATTGATGTTGCATAATGTTCTTCTTTTATGTGGCTTTCGATGCTGGTTCGTGATGAAGTTACATGTAAATAAAAGAACTCCCTGTTCTTGTTTGCAAAATTGCAAACATATCAAAGACCTTATGTGCAGAAACAAAGAACAGAGCAACTGACAGTTAAGCGGCTGTATTGTAAAATGCATGGCCCAGCTGGTCTTTGTGTTGCATATGTTTGGACCCCCTTTTCATCCCTGCATTTAGCAAGAACCCTAATCTGATCTCAACCTTAACACAGCCAAATACTTTCATTCAAGAATAAATTCTTCATTTATTTAATTTGTGAACCACACAGAACTAAAGTTTATTCCACTGATCTCTCAGATTGTGCCTCGAATTATCCCGCTAATACAATAGTTAAGTCCTGCACGGATTTTCCTAGTTCTGTCAATCTTTTGACCCTTTAAAGCCCCTTCAAATACCAAGAAACACATTCGTTAACTGTGGTTACCAACTCTGTCCGAGCCTTACTTGTACCCAGAGGGTTTCAGATAGAACAAGTGATCCTGTCAACACAGACTTTGGATGACATGAACTTGTTCTTGTAGGAGGACGACAGGTTAAAGAAAGCCTCCTCATGGATCACTGGTATGTTAGACATGAAGCTAACATTCATCTTCCATTGCGTCTCAATCCTTTGCCTGTTCCCGTTTGTTATTTTTGTATGAATGATCCGTGTGGTAGCTAGTCCTTGAGGGAGTGTTGGGTTATTACCTCAATCTAAGGAAATCCTCACATTGTCGCTTGTGACAAAGGGTGAGAGGTTAGGTATCCTAAAAATATCACAGTGACATAAAGGAACGAACTGAGCGTTGCGTGACTTCTCCAAGATTTTAGTGTGTCAAGTAAGAGGCCTCATGCTGTGTGTGCCTGGTAGGTCATGCTGTTTACATATAGCCTTCTTCTCTTGATATTTAGAACACAGTTCATCATTATTATTAATCCTTATCTACCCACCTACCAGAACTGTTATTCTACTGTTATGTCACATTTTTGAAAAATATTTGGTCTAAAAATGTACCTAATCTCTTTTGTATATACAGTGAGATTATTGTGATTGCCTCTTTTGGACTGCCCTTTTTTGAAATAAACAAAATAAAGTTGAAACTTTGCAATGATTCTTGGAAGAACTCATGAAATATTACGCCTAAAACATATTAAAAAACCTGTTACTTTACTTCTTGGAGATGAAAACTCAAGAGGAAGCCCATAACTGCTCCCTGGTTAGCATGATCCACTCTACATCCGTGAAGCATCTAATCAGCTGATTTATGCTGAGCTGTGAACCCATCGAGTTGCCGTGGCCCTGTGGCCCAGGACTACCGTCTTGTCAGTCACTCTCTCTATCTCACTGAGTGCCTCTAGTTGACCTTCCTCTCAGCGCTCACAGGCCCAGACCTAAATAATAAATGAGTTGCCTAGAAAGAGCCGAGTGTGTGTGTGTGAGCCACATAACTTGGCTGGGAAGTTAACGAAAGCTAATGAGAGTGATCTTTGTGACAAAGGTCGCTACCTGCTTTGAAACATGCCACATGGTCACAATTTAAGGGCTTTCTCCACAACATTGTCAATATCTGCTTTTCCTCGCGTTTGTACCAATTGCAGCTAGTGTGCGTCGTGCTGCAAGGTGTGTCAATCATTAATGAAAAGCCTCCTACCATCTCAAGTTTCCTTTGGGAGAGGAGTGGGAGAGGAGGGAGCTGGGGGAAGGAGCTCAAGGGTTAAAGATAAGATTAGGAGAGCACCGTGAGGAGCGCCTACATTATACTGTAACACAGCACTCGCATTTCCCCCTCCTGATGTTTCTTCTTCTTCTCTTTCACAGTCGCAGAAAGAAACAGTTTCATCGAGCAACGAGTCACTGAAGCAACCACACCCAACTTTCATATTTTGAAGGCCTTCCAAAAAGCCAGCGGCAAGTCTCCACTCGGCACCAGGAGATATTTAAATGCAGCTACCCACAATCCCCTGAAGTAACAACCTTGTTCGAATCTCATTATGTCCCTTTTCATTGTCTATACTTAAACTCGCAGCCCTGGATCTTCCTACCTTGTTGAGTTATCGTTTAAAGCGACCGTATTTTCACTATGGATTGTTATAGACCTGCTGCTCATCTGGACACAAGTGTTGGACGCAATTGGGACCACGATGAATGTGAAGCTAAATTGCATCATCCAACCTGGAGAGTAGTTTGACCCTTTGCCTTTCGAGCACCACTTGTCATCCTCTGTTTCTCTTGTCCCCAGTGGATCGTTGGCCAAGTTACCCACAGTTGACATGGATGGGAGGACTGACAGTTCGTCACAGACCACAGCTCGGATGCTTGTGTTTTGGACGCCTCTCTCTCACGTTTTTTCTTCAGCAATATAAAAATCATTTGGAGAAGATGGGAAAGAGACACTTGTAAAGTCATGGAGATATCTGTGACCTGATGATGCAAAATAAGTTGATTTGATCCTTCATTTGTCAGACTGGGCTTCCTTGTATTTCTTTTTTTAATGAAAGGATATTTTCACAGCATCCTTTTTTGCTGTCTCACAGACGAAGGCCTGTGTGGCCTGACAGTCGGGCCTCTTTAAGGGCCCCAAAGGAGGCATATGAGAAATTTTGGAACCTGAAAACTTTGATCTGATATCCTTGTGGATTAAGACAAACAAACAGGAGTAGGCACCGTGACCGTTTGTCGTGTTGTGGTGGCATGGCAACAGATCACGGCGAGCTGCTCGCTGAAATGGCCACGGTTGGGCGTCTGAGTGCCACCGAACGCCTGAAACACGCCCAGAAGCGGCGCACTCAGCAGCTGAAGACTTGGATGCAGATGGAGAAGGATTCAGTGCGAGGGTCGAGGGCCAAGGCAGATAAGAAGAAGGCACGCACCATCAAAGTGACGTTCCCCAACACCGTCACCCTTCTAGATGCAGCTGCACGCAATGACGTGGAGGAAGGTGGGTAGAAAAACTCAACCTGACAAGCATGAACATTTTATGGAAGTCAAGACAGGATAATGAGTGAATTCAGACTATTCCATATTTATCCAACCCAGGGCCCTCTCATCTGGATATCTCATTTTATTGTTTTATTGACTTGCCGATGTCCTTTTTCTGAGATATGAGCATGTATCACATGGTGACCTTGTGTTCTGTACAACCCACAATTAAAAGGAAGGGATTCATGTATTATTCACTTTTGACACGTCATACTTAAATTCTAAAAGGCCAGGAATTTCCTTTTCAGTGGTTTTATTCAGCCACTGGATTAAGGCTTATTACAGTGGAAAACCTTATAGTTATTCTCCACAGACAGACCACAAGCTCATTAACTTGGTGTCATCTGTTATAACTACTAGAGCAGACAGATATGTGCCAAGTGTTGCAACATTTATATGTAAAGGACTCTGCCCAGGTGGTCTGTCATAAATTTGTGTGATTGTGGTTGTGCTTCTTCTAGTGAGGGAGCTGCTCAACAGTGGCATCAGCCCAGATCTGGTCAACGAGGATGGACTGACAGCCCTTCATCAGGTACAAGCACACAGAGCGCACACACACACACACACACACACACACACACACACACACACACACACACACACACTCAAATTCCAGCTTTGGTAATGCCTCAGATACTGCCTAGAATGTGGGGTCGGCCATCGCCGAGCACACAAATCTATGTACTGATCCGATACTTTACATCTTTCAAGTATATTATTTTCCCTCGGATAAAACTGCAATTTTCTTTTCCCTGACATCTCTTCTTTGCCACTCTGAAAGAGCAATTGCACTTTACTGCCACTGGCAAGTACTGTTGCTGGAGCAGCGAAGAAGAAGTGGCTTCTGGGGAAAGAAATTCATTCATTTCATGGAAATTGTTTCAGTAGTTTTTGAACAATCCTGCTGGAGGATGTAATTCATGATATAAAAAGTATTCTCAAACTCATCTGTTAATAATCTCACTTCAGATCTAGAAGCAGATTTGGTTATTATAATCAAATGACTTCCTTCCTCCCTCCTACATCTTCAAAACAAACTCCTCTCTTAAACCACAAACTGAACATACACCACTTCAGTCATTTTTCCCTTTTAAGTCGCTTCATGCTCAGGTACCCACTCCCATGTGTTCATCGCCTTATACCAACATAGCCTTGCAATCTCCATTATGATGTTTCCTGCACATTTTTACACTTTGTGACTCCTTTTAACATGTCAGGTCACCTTTTGTGCAGCATGTGTGTTTATGTTGTATGCGGTCACTGCTTTGTGCTCAATAAATACTGTTTGCCATTATATTGTTAGAACCATAACTTTTTCTTCAGCCAGTTTACATTAACTCACTGATTCACTCCCTCCATTTTAGATTGAGGGCCAGAGGTTGCAAGAGCGACGGTTACAGTCACATTTAGAGGGAAACCAAAACATTCATGCATTTGGGACTTTGAAACACACAAACTAAAAATACACTGCAACCTTTGTTGCTTAGATCGCTACTTTCTCTATGTTTCTCTTTCTAAGTTGACACGTACACATGCACCTACAGACTCATGAAAGCACAGAGAAGTCTTTATGGAAGCAGTTGGCTCTACTCTTCCCTTGGAAAGCCTGGTGTTTACACAGCAAAGAG
Organism: Pleuronectes platessa; assembly: GCF_947347685.1. Classification (NCBI taxonomy): domain Eukaryota; kingdom Metazoa; phylum Chordata; class Actinopteri; order Pleuronectiformes; family Pleuronectidae; genus Pleuronectes; species Pleuronectes platessa. The sequence goes on from NC_070645.1 coordinate 10,513,322, forward strand.
CTAGACCATGTATGCTAATGTTTTCACTGTATTAGCTGGTGTAAATAATGATGCATAGATTTCCATACTCATTGCGTTTCTTTGCTTACAGTACATGTTCTCCATGTTTTTCATTTCTTGTTTTGTCTTCTGTCTGTGCTGCCGTTTGCGTCTAGTGTAGATACATTTTCATCTGCCCTTTCTCCTCAGTGCTGCATTGATGACTTTGTGGAGATAGTGCAATGCCTGCTGGATGCTGGTGGCTGTGTGAATGCCTGCGACAGTGAGTTGTGGACACCGCTGCACGCTGCTGCCACCTGTGGACACACTGGTCTGGTGCAGCTCCTGATCCAGGCGTGAGTTCGGCCCTGAATGTCATAACTCTGTGTTAAAAGTAGCATGACAAAATTCATAAGCGGATACAACTGTGTTTCGACAAGCATTGTATACTCCTTCCCTTCATGGATGTTGTTTTCTAGACCCTTTCCTCCTAAGTGAGCCGACTGCTGGGCTGGTGCTAGAGCTGTTCAACTTTTAAACCTTTTAAAAAACACTTTGCTTTTCAATGGGCTAGAACCACATCATAATGACACTATATATGTTACAGACACACAGCGACACACACACTCTCACACACACACACACACCTTGTCAATGGATACACATAAAAACAGAACGGAGAAGTCAGACCCGGTTACAAGTGGTTGTGGTTAGTCTTGTTGGTAATGATCCCGCCCCCAGCCTCTCAAGTAGGCGGTTCCTACCATCAATGACTCAGTGCCACTCTGGAACCAGTTTTTCTTGCCAAGACCCAGTTCTTAAGCTGTCATAACACAAAGAACTGGTTTCAGATTAAGCATTAGCTCCAAACTGGCCCTGGAACTGCCTTGGTGGAAAGGCCCTTCTTGACCAGAGTATCTTGTTTACATAAACAATGCAAATGTGGCTGCAGCTTCAATTTCAGAACACTTTGCAAGTGAATGAATCATCATGAGTGGCTTTGTACACAAGGCCATGTCCCTGTGTGGTTATTAATACCAATCTTTTTGGATGTTTGTGTATGCATACTTCTAGTGGGGCTGACCTGCTGGCTGTCAATGCAGACGGCAACATGCCCTATGACCTCTGTGAGGACGAGGCCACCCTCGAGCTGCTGGAGACGGTTATGGCTGAACAGGGTCAGTAAGCTGATGGTGGGATTATGATTGTCAGAAGATGCATGTGAACATCTTTGCAGACTGTGCAAGAAAAGGTGTTATGTGAAACTGTAGGTAGAAATGTGCTACTATTTCCACCAAAAAAAAACAGGACATAAGCAGCAGCTTTCTTAAGAAAGTGTGAAACCCCTTTGAATACGCAGACGTAACAGACGATAACCCTGCAATCGACCACTACCAAACATATCCCCCAAAAAAGAGAAGTTTGAGTGGTTCTTTCTCCAGCATAGACAGTTTCCTGCACAATAAGGTGCTGATGTGCCAAAAGATTATGTATTTCGTTCCAAAACCTAAACCAAAGTTTGACTTAACAAGATGCTCTACATTTCTCATTTTTACACAGGCGACAGACTGATCCTTTGATATTCACCCTTTAAAATGACACAGCCTCAAATTATGACTTTACTCTCAATATATGATTTTTTTTACATTTAAATCACATAATTGATCCAAATTGAAACAAATATTTTCACTGTCTAAATGTTAGCTATTTGCTCACTTGTACTCTCTGTGTGTGTGCATAGGAATAACTCAGGACCGTATAGATGAATGCAGAGGAGCTAAGGAGGCGGCCATGCTAGCCGACATTCGGGCTCTGCTTCAGAGCAAAGCAGACTTAAACGCTCAGGACAATAATGGAGCTGGACTGGTGAGACACAGGAGCACGTGCAGATGAAGAAATTTAAGCTGCCTACACAGAGTGGTGCAAAGCAGATTTACCAGCTCAGGGATTTTAACTTTGTGTGGTTTCAGCATGTATTCACTGTTGTAGAGAAATGTTGAATAATGCTGATAATTACGCAATGACAGGCAACAGAACCGTTGTAATGCTCCGATAATACCAGATAACATTCAGTTACATTCAGCCAAGAAAACTCAACTCTGGATATTCAAATTAGAAGTTTGCAGATAACTTGTATTTTGTTTAGCTTTTTCATTTGGCTAGAGTTGGTCAACATACCATTTGAATATTGTGCATGTCTCCCAGCTTCATATAGCTTCTGCTAATGGCTACGCATCAGTGGCAGAGCTGTTGCTGGACAACAGGGCTGAGGTGGAGTTGAAGGACGCTGATGGCTGGACACCGCTACATGCTGCCTCCTGCTGGGGACAAGTAAGTGCTGCAGACAAAGCAAAACAAGACTACCACTTTTCCTAACTGACCTATTTATATTATACTGTCTTTATTTATTCCATAGATCCAGATGGTGGAACTGCTGGTAGCACATGGAGCTAATCTGAACAGCAAGTCTGTCCTGGAGGAGACGCCTATGGGTAAAACCAAATAGCCTCTTTGGTTCTCATAGCAAAATAATGCAGATGATATACAATTTTTTTATGTCACAGCTAATCTAGTTAATCGCTTTTGAAAAGGAACAAATCATTCCGAGCCATTTCTTTCAATATAGGTTTACATCAGCCTCTTTCCTATAAAACTTCAATGTATGATCCTAACTGCTTCTGTTTTTCCAGATGTGTGCGTGGATGAGGAGGTGAGAGCCAGACTAATGGACCTGAAGCACAAACATGATGCCATTATGAAGAGCCAAGACCGGCAGAAGGGCACACTGCAAAGACGGGCCTCCAGTACCGGCAGCAGAGGGTGAGAGTTCACTTTAAAGAGACCTCCAAAGAACTGCAGGGGCCCAAATGCCATAAGATAAAGTTTGAGAAATGTTGTGCTTTACTTTTCCCTTCTCTTTGTTTGTCTCCATAGTAAGGTGGTGCGTCGTGTCAGTGTGAACGAGCGTTCAAGTCTGTACCGACGAGAGCATCACAAAGAGGCCATGGTGTGGCAGGAGCGCGGTCGACAGCCTGATCCACAGGATGACGATGAGGACAGACAGACGAACAATGAGCTGCACCAACACGCCAACACCGTGAGGGAGCTCAGTCCTTTATAAGAAAATGCATCTACGTATTAGTGGATTTTTTCCATCACATTTTCAAATAGTTTAATCTGATTTAACAACGGTTTTGTTGAATGTTCTTGTGTTTCAGGCTGCTGGTTCTACAGCGACATCCCGATTAGAGGAACTGGAAGCTGCAGACATGAAAATAGTGTCCAGCCTTGGTAATGGAGGGACATCTGTTTCCCTGGCTGCCTCTGTGCCTGGAGAGCTGTGGAGCGGTGGAGGTCGCATGGAGCGCAGCGCCTCCTACCAACTCAGCCCTGTATCTGCATCTGGAGCGGGGTCCGGGCCTGTAGAGGGCGAGGGGGCAGACAATATGAATCGAGAGAAGTCGCACCAAACTCTGGCTGACCTCAAACGCCAGCGGGCAGCCGCCAAGCTCAATAAATACCCTGCACCTCAGCCACCACTGCCTCCTTCCTTAGAGGAGGAGCCTTCATTGGAAGCGGGCGAGGTTACAACCGCTGAGGCCGATCCCGAGCTCCAAGAGACGCCCAGTCCAGAGCAGCCGGCTTCCCCAAGCCAGGTGTATTTCACCCCAGCCAGTGGAGATCCTCCATTACTGAAACTTCGAGCCCCCGAGGAGGACCAGTCTAACAACAAGGAGCCCTGCTGTGGACTCATGTAGACTCACTCAGACATTAACGCACACTGCCTGCAGAAGAGCTCGGGCTGTCGCACAAAGTGGCAAAAACATTTCGAAACAACACGTTTGTAAATGAATCACTTAAGACTGAAAGTTAAGGCCACGTGCCAGTGAGGGCTCCGTTCATTTCAGATTACTCAAGTGCAATCCACAGAATGTGCTCTCTTTGCTTATATTTTTCAATCATTATGATTCATCTACACTTTATGCTCAAGATCCCTGATGCTCCCTCTTGATTATAGGCACCACATAGACTGTTTATAGAGATGGAGTCTGCGAGGTAGCAATCGTGGTGTGAAGCCGCGATTGCTACCAATACATCCAATACATGTGCTCGCTATCTTAACTGTCAATCAAGACATTTGACCAATCTATAACATCAAATAACAAATTAATACCAAACTTACTGAATTATGAGCACTTGGACATACATCAGTGTGATTATAACTACCTGAAAACATTTGGAGAAAACTTTTTTGACATTTACTAGTTTGATCCATGCCCCATCCAATTAAATGGAGGAGGCGGGGTTTATGAGCTATACTGCCGCCAGCCACTGGCAATCAAGTGGAGCTGTCATGTCGTCCATCTTCATTACACAGTCTGAGTGATCTGATGGACTCGCTTGGACGACAAAGGTTTCTTGTTGCAGTCACAAAGCAAAGCAAAGAATCACACAAGGAGACTCTATGTTTTTTATGAGAAAAACTATTCACACATATTTAATATTCTGTTAGATTGACCTCATCAGATATAAAATACTTTTGTTCTGTCCTTTCTGCTTTGGATATAAAAAACAGTCCGACATAACTGTTATTCATAAAAGCCTGTTAATCAGCAGAGCAAAGCAAAACTACTCTCAGTGAGAAACTGAAGAATAATTCCTCTACTTATTTACTATATATCTTTTGCCTTATTTTGATAATCAGATAATAATTATTTCCAGTGGCCCTTTTCTATTCTCGTGTTATAATTTTGTTTACATTTCACCTTGTTGAATTTCACTTATAAATGTTGCTATAACTAGATATACCTGCAGGTGGCAGTGGTTCTCATGGTTTGTGCTATATCTATGGTTCTGATGTTGTCAATTGTTGGCTCCATCTATTTCTCATGAACACGCGCATAGCAAAAACCCAGAGTTCACTGAGGTGGTTGATGACCAGCGTCATGTTAGACGTCTGATGTTCGGCTCAGTGAAGCAAGATAACTGAGATATCCTGGGTATGTTGAACGTGCTTTGTGGTACAGGCCTCGGATGTTCTTACCTGTAAAACTCTTACAACATCATAACATTAATACAACACGTGAATCCACACAGTCCAGGTCGAGATGACCCACCAAGGAAATGTCCCATCATTCCCTGCCAAAAATGAGAGTCACAAAGCTTCACATAATCAAAACAGGAAGTGTACAACATTTACCCACATGGTTGGGGGATTGTTTTCTCACTATGGTTTCATTAACTTCTCTTAAGCTCCATTTACGCAACTGTTCTCTTGCTTGATTATTTTCTGGGACTGAAAATGTTCTGAATACTTTTATCATCTTTCCAATGCACAAAAAAGCCCAAATTTCAATATGTGTTCTTGTGCAATTTATAAATGATATGCTCTCTCTTTATATTTCTATTTTTCTAGCCTCTGAATGGAATCACATTATTTATTCTATCTGATACTGAATGTTGCTCACAGTGTACAGTTATTGTACCATTTTATAAAAGATGAATATATAAAGATTTAGACTGAGGGCAAGATATTTTTGTGCTAACAGACGTATTGAAGAGATGGAAAATATGAGAATTTTTCGAAAGTTGATGTCTTAAATTTTGATAACACTGTAGGTTTGCAGTTCTTGCACAAAGTCGCACGTGTAAATTTGGTGATTGGTGAAATTAAGACAATCTGATGAACTGTCAGTGCAATTTCTGTATTGCATTTCAATTTTGTTTGTGATTTATAAAAACAAATGTTTTCACATGTGATTCTTGTAGAATTCTTTTTTTTCTAAACCCAAGCAGTATCATATCATGCATCTGAACATTATGTCTAGTTTTTGTTTAAAGGGAGGAAATCATGAGGAACATGTTCACAAAAGATACGTTTTTATAGATTGTGTCTCATAAATGTAGATTTACTGGATGATGGAAGAGTAGACTGTACATTTTATACACAGTCTTGGTGATCTGATGGATTCACTGTATTTAAGACATAAGGGTCAATCTAGGGACTTGTTGGACGCAACCTCCGCCCCATCAGATCACTGGAAAAGCAGTTGTTATTCCTACAAGATCCTGACAGGGACAGAAGAGTTCCAAGTTAATAAAGTGACAAATAATTTCCCCAGCTATGGAAAATAGATTAATGTGAAAATAACTACTTCAATTTATAATTATTCCCATCCAGGGTTTATGACCAATACCTCAGCTAGCCACCAGGGGATGACTAAGATGATTTGGCTTCACTTTTGGGGAAACTTTTTAAACACAGTCCATGGTTGAATACCAAGACAGGATAAGATAACGACATCATGGTGAGAGAAGACGTTTGCCTGAGTGGTTGAGAAATGTCTCCTCCCTGTGGTCCAAAGAGCTGTTGCACATGTTAACCCTCCAGTCCTTTTCCTGTTGTGTCACGCACTCACTCACTGTCAGCACATCTCAAGTGTCACAGTCCGACTTGATCTGTCTGCCAGGGCAGCACATGATCCACATACAAAACAGTTGAGTAAGTTCCAAATGTGTTACACTTGTGAAACTGCCTGTACACGTCTCTCTGGTTTTTATAACCCAAATGCAGGTTTTAAAAACATTTTAGTTTTCCGCATACGCACCCAAAAAAACATGCTCCGGCTTGCAGAGACAGAGATTAACACTGCACAGGACATTTTGTTTGTAACCTTTGCAACAGTTGTGCTGGGACTATGTTAAAAATGGAATCTGCTTATGTTCAGACATGTTTGTGAGTGGGCAGTGTGGCCTAGGGGGTAGAGTGCTCGTTATCCAACAAGAAGGTTGCCGGTTCAAACCCCACTCTGCATGCCGAAGTGTCTCTTTGGCAAGATACTGAAACCCTAAATGGCCCCTCATAAATGTTGAGTGTACTAATTATGACATGTGAGACTATTTTCCGACCAAATAAGACAGGTCCTGTTAATCTTCACTGTCTCATATCTTTCTCCTATGACTGGAGGGGGGTTTGTCTGTTAACTTTCCCCCATAAGGTTCAGGAGATTAGAATTTGCACATATTCATGTTTTTCTTATGTTGAATGTTTTCTCTGCCATTTTACTTTTTTACTTTCCAAACCTCTATTTTGAAATCAAATCTTTTACTTTGAAATTTGAAACTGGCATGTACAACTGGAGATGTGACAGCAGAAGAAGAGGATATTCTTATATTATATTATATGCTTCAAAATGGCTTATGCAGTATTGTATATTTAGAGCATTGAGTCTGGCATATGCATCACTTTATATGCTCTATATGTCATACGCCACATTGTAATGTCTTTAAGTTACATCAGCTGTACCGTATATGGATGATGGAGTCTGACATGTTCTTGGACAAGGTTAATCATGTGACAGCTTTGAGTTATTTGACCTTTGCTCTTTTCACTACACTGAGGTGAGCAAAATTTTAATATATTGACCTTACATATTTACCGGCAGTAGATTTAGGAACTAGGGGCCTGTTTTACAGTCATATTTAATATATGATGTTGATCTATACTTTCAAATTAGTCACAGGCTAAATTTAACAGGCTGTGTTCTGTGACGTTGCCATAACATGCCCATCGTGACACACTGAAGTCACTGGGGCATCACATGCTTGTAAGTTTGGGATATCGAATGTCTTCGCAACTGTCAAGAGGGAGGGGTTCTCTCAGTTTCTCACTCTGTCCTCCTCACACAGTTAATTGCCCAAAGAAAGTGCAAACAAATAAGCGGCTTAGTCTTCTCATATTTCCATTTTCATACTCGATAACTGACTTTTCTGGACTAACATCATTCCATTGGTGTGATATATTTCTTACACTGATACAAAGTCGTGTTTAGTGTAATACCATGTTTAATCAGAGGAGTGCGAATGAAGCTGAATTCACAAACATTGAGGATTAAAATGGCTTGCATGGAGTCCGAAATTTAAGGGCTGATTTAGGTATGAATTTACAATTAAATCAATAGGACACATTACAGAATTAAGTTTATATTATTACATGGTGTAACTATGAATAACATATTTTATTTAATGAATGAATAGTAAGCCATGATTTAAAAGTCTGAGAGGGACGTATTAGAAACAATACCTCAGAAAATGTTCTCATTATTTCTTCTCTGTACAAGGAAGCGTGATGAATTTGGCCTCAGATGCAGTGTTATGCAGGGACAGAAGTGACAAACTGGTTATCTCTATCTGCACCACAAACTGTCTCTCAGGCTTTTTTTTTCATAGTCTGTTTCCCCTAAAACAGAATTTGAAAGGGTTACTTGGCTCATGAGTGTGAACTACAGGTTTTGTCAATGTATAACTTTATTTTAGATTTCTCATGTTCATAGAAGGGAGCACGTGAACAGTGCAACATGCCCGAGCTGTGCAGAGGTCTGTTATAAGATTCACATCCTTATCTCACAGTGGTAATCACAGAGCAAAGTATCTCATTGATATTCTTTCATTTTTGTCCATCTTGACCACATCATTTAAATGTTGCTCATTTAAAATGTATCAGTAGTTAAAAACTCAGCAGAGTCATATAAAGTATATGATAGGATACTTCTTGCCAAAATTATAAATGATTAAAATTTAAAGAAAAAAATTCTCAATAGTAACATTTGCTTTTTTCATTGAAAGCATGTGGACATGTCACAGTTAAGACGTTTTATAAAGACATGACCTCTGGAGGATGTCCACAGAATTGTTTTTGATCATTTTTAATATCTGGTAAATTGGATGTGTGAGTTTTTTTTTGTTTGCTCAGATTATTCATCACCAACTGACACAAAGTTCTGCCCGGTGATCTGAGCCAGTTTAACACAGACTGTATTGTTGAACTCAGTGACAGCAGGTCCCACCCACTTTTCCAGCCTGTCGAGCAGTAACTTCTGGACGAATTATAAACCACTGATAAGGACAAGTCTTGGCTTGTGAGGCTTTGGAATTATACATTACACTTTGGTATTTTTAGCTATCTATTTATATGACACGACATTAACTCGACAATTTCATCCAAGGTGACTTACAACCAGGTGATAATATTAAAGCTTCAGCTAACAGACTAAGCATTAAGTTCTAAGTCTGGTCAATAAGACAAAGTGCAGGAAAGCATCACAGTAATTTTTAATTAGGCACCATAGACTTGATATCAGAAGAGATAAGAGCTTCTCATAGATAGAGAGGGACGCTCCTGCTGTGATAGCATTTTGATACAAAAATTAGTGACTTAAATTTGATTCAGGCCAATGACCAAATGTGCAGCCGAGATTTCCACAGGGACCACGGGTCCTCTTGGAGGAAGGACAGTTACAGTTGTATGTTGTCTGCATAGCAGTGTTACGAGAGGCCATTTGATAGACTCAAAGAAGAAGTGTTCCATAAAGAAGGAGCTCCAGAATTGAGTCTGCGGGGACCCCTGTGGGGAGGGGATGGGATAAGAATGATTGTCATCGTCATGACACAATGAAATAATGCCCAGTGAGATTGCATTCAAACCAAGAAAGCACTTTGCCCTAGATGCCCATATCAGAATGATTAGAGATTAATGCAATCAAAAGCTACTGAAAAGTTCAGCAAGATAAGAACTGAGGCCTGAGTGGCAGCTCTGCATCTGCCTGCAGGTCTTCAGTCACAGAGAAGAGAGCTGTATCAGTGTAATGGCTGCTCTTCAAGCCCAACTGATTTGGATCAAGGATGGAGTTCTGTGAAAGGAATTCTGAGACCGGTTTGAAAACATGCCATTTAAATTTGAAGAGACACCTGGATTCCTCAATAAATTACTTACCTTCTTTTGCAAAAGAGAAGCTTCCCAGCTAAACTTTTTCACTGAAATATACGGACATATTCCTGAATTTCTTTTGAGGGACTGTACGTGAAGTCCGAGTCAGTTGCCTCCGACATTTAAATGTATACATCATGTCCTGCCTCCAGCATTCTCTACCCATATGTATACTTACGTATTTGTTCTGTATGTCACTTTTCTATACTTACTCTTCTTTACATGTGCCAGTGACATTATGCCTAAATTATCTGTATTTATGTTTTCTTTTTAAAAACAATGATCAACCAAAACACCAAAACACCATCCCCTCAACTGAGTGTTCCGAACATTGTCCTGTTGTTGTGAGCATGTCTGACCCAAACAATCTCCTGCTGCGTTCTTCATGTGTGAAAGACAAACTCTGAACAACAGCCATGTTCATCAGCTATTTGCAGCGCGTTTCTGTATTTGCACATGTTTTCTTAATTTGCAGTGCGTTGAGCTCTCTCCTCCACCGTAGTTATCCCCAAAAGTTGCCTTTGAAGCTTCAAAGCAAAACGGTTTCTTGACCTTGCACTAAAGTTGTGTGTTCTCCTACAGCACCTGAAGGCGTCTCTTGGCACGCTGCTGTGGCCAGAGGCGAAGTTGAAGTTGAAGAGGAAAGAAAAAAGAAATGAGCTCCAACCAACCAGGAGCAGGAGCGAGCGAGGCGTGGCGTGGAGTGGGAATATGAACAGAGGGAGTCCACTGACACGGAGCTGAGGAGCTGCCGGAGGGGAAGTCAACACACGAGCGGAGCCGATTCCTGCTTCAACCACCGGCACCAGCTCAGAAATCCTCCCACAACCACCGCTGTCAATTCTCCGGCTGCGATTCAGATCCACTGCGGGAGACCGAGATGTCCCAGGAGGCAGCGAACGGGGTGTCGCCCCGGGGCCGGGTGCTCACTCTGGAGAACATGAACCCCAACGTGAAGCGGGTGGAGTACGCGGTCCGGGGGCCCATCGTCCAGAGAGCGGTGCAGATAGAGAAGGAGCTGAAAGAGGTAAACACAGGAGTTTAATAAGGCATTTCATATTTCATATCTATATTATTTTTCTTTAAAGCACTGAAACATATATATACATATTATAGGACATCATGTATAATAATGGAAATATGTAGAAAAAGTGTTTCAGTGGATTTGGCACTGAGCAGCACAACAAGTAAAGCTCCTCAGTGTTTGTGCTTTAAGTCTCACATCTGTGCTGGAGAGAAACTAAAGAAATGTACTCAATTACTTTACTTAAGTACCACTTTTCAGTACTTGTACCTCACTGAAGTAGTTCCCAACTGCAGCTCCACAACAGGATGAAATAATAGACTTTGAACTCCACTGGAGTATATTTAAAGTATTTGCAGTGCATGTTAGAGTACGTAATGTACAGTACAGTCTTATAGAGTTCATGATAGGGTAACACTTAATCCCAAGCATGACTTAATTTAATTAAAAAACTAACAGTAGGCCTTTTTTCTTTGAGGAGTTCTAAACCTGTCACAGTGAAAAAAGCAGATATGTGATTGCTAACATTTAAATTGGCTGAATCCCATTTATCTGCTGGGGTTTCAGGGTCCTGGTATTTGGCACCTGTCTTAAAGCTGGAAATAGAAATAAATATGTCAGAGATGAAAGAAGTATTAAGAGCAGTTGTTGTTGATTTTTTTGCTGACTGGCTGAGGGAGTGAAAGGGCCGTGGACAGAGGGTCCGCTTTTAAATGTCCTTGCATACCAGAGTCCCTCGTGTTCCTCAGCCTCGGCTCTCCCGTGCATTACAACTCATGTTACATTCTGCTGTGGTCATATTGATCCGCTGTTCCCTCCCGAGGAAGCACACGCAGCTTGAAGTGTAAGCCCCTTTTTAAAAAGCGGTGATGCAACTCTCGGCGGTTATGTTCTCTTTACAGGACACGTAACAGAGCCGTTGGAGGACGGGGCCTCTCTGAGCAAACTCCTCTCTATAGCCCCGAGGTGGCTCTGTACATTGAGGATGGTTATTGCATAAGAGGAGAGGATTCATTCTCTGCCCTGTTTTGTCTCTGTCCATTTGCCCACCTCCCTCCTCCTGCAGACACTTCCTTGGAAGAGCTTGGTGCAACTGTGAGGTCCCAGCAGCGTTCTGCAGGGCCTCTCTCTCTCTCTCTGGTAGTCCACAAGTTTTTCCCCTGTTCGAGAACGGGAATGCCAAAAACAAAATGTTATGATTGACTGGAATCTTTGCTGCTGTGCCATAAGGGTTTATTATTCATGAATTTTAAAGGTTTAAATGAGATTATCGAATCTAAAGTCCAGAAAAGTAAGAGCGAAAAATATTTGTTTCAGGAAACCTGCTTCGTGCATGATATTCTGATAGTGTGTGAGCTACTTTTAATTGTGATTTTTCTAGAGAAAACCCAAACACTGCTTGTGCTGAAAAGAAAAAAGAAAGTTTCCTCTTTAATTTTCACTGTCACCTGTTAAACATCAGCTGATGCAAATGTGTCCAGATAAAGGAAACTCCAGGAGGTCAGGAGGGTTCATACAGCCGCAGCTCAGTCTACTCCTCTGGAGGTGGCTTCCTGTCACATCTGCGACTAGAACACTTTTGGCTGATGGCTCAGCAGATTTTATGGAATTGTGTGTATGTGTGTGTGTGTGTATGTGTGTGTGTGCGTCGGTGCAGTGATGACACTTAAAATCCTCACCCAGACATTTGACAGTGATCTAATTCAGTCCTGAATCTCATTCAGTCTGCAAGTGTCTGTGACAATAAACGAGGCAACAATAGAGCCAGAGATCATAAAAAGAATCCACCTGAATTCTCTCTCCTCCCAGTTTCCTCTCAGTTGGAATCGTATCAGTGCTGTTGATTCAAATCACATGAGCCGAGCAGCAGTGGCTCCTTTTCCATTTGCGTCAGTCAGAGATTGAATAAGCACACTTCCAGTGATCTTACCCTGAACGCTCTCACTAGGATGATAGCTTTAAGGTTGCGTCACAAGACTGAGTGAAATGTGAATTCCTCACGGTTGTCAGGCTAGGCTTCATTCATCCCGCTGACCCCTCTTAGCTTTGCAAGGTTCACTGGTCCAGCCTGCATGATCGGTGCCTGGTGGTGCTGGAGAACTCGGTGCTGAACTGGGGGGAAGCAAGTGGCTTCTCCCCCCCCTCCCTCCCCCACAGAACAGCAGCGTCTTTGTTGCTGGAGAGCAGGCAGGGACAGGGACTAAAAAGGAAACGTGCGGCATCCAGTTACTAAGATTTCAAACACATTCACGTTTTACTTATCACTCTACCCAGAGGTCATTGCGGGTCTCACTCCCGCTGTCATGCAAGGACACAGAAATGAAAATATTGACAAGAGGAAAGTTCGGCCTGTGCCCCCGGAGGCCCGTTTCCTGGTAACTTTCTGTCGTAAAACATGCTGAATCATGACAAAGATAATGTAAACATGTTTTTAAAGAGAGCAGAACTGTCCTGTGCTCTGAGTACTTAGGTTATGTCAAGGTTATTGAGAAACAAGTACTTTACATACAGGCCAATTGTGCTTTGTTTATTTTTTGGCCTTGCCAATGTCTGCGGGGGAGAAATGAAAGACTTGTGATAACGGCTTAGCTATTAACATATGAATATCGTGATTAAATCAACTTAAAGTTATGATGAGAAAGTTACACAAGTTCAGGTGACTGCAGTTGGGTCTTAGTAAGAGCAGGTCTGTCTGCAGCTTTAAAGTGATGACAGGACATTCCTGCGCTTAAACTCAAACAGCCACGTGGAACTTTGTTTGAATGTGTGTTGAGAGGTTGAGAAGAAAAGAAATCTAGCTTAATTTTCAATCACATGGGTGAGGCCCTGGCACTGATCTGCTGATTTGCCTGTTGTGTGATTTGTGCAGCTTTCACAAGACTGGGAAAGGGATTATTAAACTGATATACCTGCTAAGGAAAGGTCAGAGTTGGACGTGTGTGGCTGAATCAGGCACAACACTTCTTCAGCTGACTGGTGATAAGGGCAGAGGGTGTCGATTTTGTTGTTGACCGGACGGTAGGGACATGATGTTGCTTCCTGCGTTAAGGTTTTGCTCAAGTGTTCCATCCGATCTTATGTATTTACAGGGCTTCAGCAGGGTCTTAAAGTCTTTTAAAAGTCTAAAATGCAATCATCTGAATTTTAGGCCCTTAAAAAGTCTTAAATATGTTAAGGTGTTACTTATGTAAGCAGAACAGTCCAGCAGGCACCAAACCAGAGCCTGCAGCATCCAATTTGGGACATGCTGATTCAATAGAGAGGAAGAGTGAGTGGATTGAAGCAGCAAAATGGTTTAGATTAGGAATAAAATGAAACAATCCAAGCTCATCATGCAATTTCTAACTAAGCCAGTGATTCTTGAGCATTACAACTCCAAACAGTGAGGGGTTTGTGTTTCTGTGAGCAGCAGCAGCAGTGTCGTCCAGCTCCTCCTGCACGGGGCCAAAATCAACTTCAGCCGGGGTCTGTGTGAAACAAAAGGCCGCTAATGAGAGAAGATGCTTGTGTGGGTGTTTCAGGGGCTCCCGGGGGTGGGGGACGTGTTTGTTGGCTGCAATATAAAAGGGTGGGATATGTGACTCATTTCATTTGCTCACCACAGAGGGAGGGCGTGGGACAGTATGTGTTCCTAGTGGTGATGACCTCTGAGAACCAATATCACTAAATCGGTCATTAATCCACTGTGGTGTCATTAACCTGCCGCTCTACATGTTGACTCATGTTGACTCATGTCTCACGTCTCACGTAACTGTTCTACGACTTTACACCACACATTGTCTTTCACCATATCCAAGTTCCAGCTTTTTCCACAGTCTCTCTGTTTGCACGTCTTTTTCAGGGAGTCAAGAAACCGTTCACAGAAGTCATCAAGGCAAACATAGGCGACGCCCACGCCATGGGTCAGAAACCAATCACATTCTTCCGACAGGTTAGTGCCCCTCAGCAAAGTTTGCCTCAGGTCAAGGTGCTTATGTATTAATTATATGTATGGAGCACATATTATAAGTGTATGCTGTTAAACTGGATTTGCAACCTGTGTGTGTGTAGCTGGGCTTGGCTCCAGCTCCCCCCCAACCCTCACTGGATAAGCAGTATAGAGATTGGATGGATTTATTTATATGTGTGTGTGCGTGTGGTTGTTTGTGTGTATCATATAAAACTGATTTAAGGATTAGATACGTAGTGATGTAATTTTTTCTTTTTGGTCTCCACCTCAGGTCTTGGCGTTGTGTTCTTACCCCGAACTCCTGGAAGACGACAAGTTTCCGTCAGACGCCAAGAAGAGAGCGCGGCGTATTCTCGAGGCCTGCGGCGGCCACAGTATAGGTCAGTCAACTCCCCCCCCACATTCTACCAACCGCATTGGCCAAACCTCTCCTTACAGCAACGCACGTCTCCCTCCATTTGTTAATTCATTAATCATTCATTCAGACCCTCCGAGCCATTTCACTGTTTAAACAGGACATGGACCGATCAATGTCGAGTGTTCTGTTTGAATCGGAGTTCACCGTCCTGTGTTCTAGGGGCGTACAGTGCCAGCCAGGGGATTGAGTGCATCCGTCAGGATGTGGCCCGCTTCATCGAGAGGAGAGACGGTGGAATCCCCTCCAACCCTGACCACATCTACCTCTCCACCGGGGCCAGTGATGCCATCGTGGTACGAGTGACACTTCTCATCGTCTCACTGACGTACTTTGGTCTCAAAACTGTTTTTCACCAGTCAGTGTGTTGCGTTAATCCACTTGGATGACGTATTTTGGTACAAGGCCAACGGGTCATTCCACCTGTAGACCTTTGTCCCTATCAGACCATCATTCTCTGGTTTTACGCAATCTAATCAGGCTACTACTGAATGACCTACAGACCTAAGATACACCCAGCTACTGCACTGCCAGATACCTGCTGTGTGGGGTTGTTGGTGTCACAGTGTGTTTAAATATCCAGTAGGTGTGTTTGTTTCACTCCACACACGCCGGATTGGTTATGCCCATGAACATCCTGCCAATCTATATTTCTTCAAAATAAAGGTTTCTGCTCTCTTTCTTTTCCTCTGATTCTAGACCATGCTGAAGTTGCTGGTGTGTGGTGAGGGTCGGGACCGTACGGGGGTGATGATCTCCATCCCTCAGTACCCTCTGTACTCGGCCGCCCTCGCCGACCTGGCTGCCGTGCAGATCAATTACTACCTGGATGAGGAAAAGTGTTGGGGTTTGGACGTTGCAGAACTCAGGAGGTCACTGACCGAAGCCAGAAAGCACTGCAACCCCCGGGTCCTGTGCATCATCAACCCTGGAAACCCCACCGGTATGTGTGGCACTCACCACGTGCAATGGAACAGTGGCTGGAGGTTTTAAATCCGATATTGAAAAGTGGGCCTTTTCTAATGCCTCATGTCAAATGGCAGCAAGTGTCATTTCCAGTTTCAGACACATCCAGCTTGTGAATGTGGTGTGGTCGGACTCATTGTTGGCTAATTGCTATGAGCTGGCAGCAGGGAGATTGCTAAAAAAAAAACTGATCTCACGTCAGTGCTGAGCTATGTCACTTTAATTATGAGGGTACATTATGAAGATAGAAATCTGCACACTGTACTTGTTATACACAGCAATGTGCAGCAGGTAGGATGAGATAATTTCTTGAATATCAAATCACGTGATCATGTTTTGTGATTTGTTTTTGTTGTCGCTGTGTCTGTGCACGTCTCTTCTCATACTCCTTACACTTGTGTCCTTGTGCGGTTTGACAGGTCAGGTCCAGAGCAGGCAGTGCATCGAAGACGTGATCCGATTCGCTAAAGAGGAGCATCTCTTCCTCATGGCTGATGAAGTAATTCACACAAGTCATTTCCTCTTTTTTTGTCCCACTCCCTGTTTCTTCTTGTCTTTAAATAACGAATTAACGATAAATCACATGGGTTTCTCTAGAGCGTGCTGCGTTCAGGCTCCACCTGATGATCCTGAACCCCAGTGTTTTGTTTGTTTAATGTATATGAAGGACGAAAAATGCAAACAATCACATACACAATTGATTTGGTTACTTATTTATGTATTTCTATATTTATTTATTCATGTATTTGTTGTTCATATAGAAATTCAGTAGAAATAAATGTAAAAATACATAAATATCCTTTACATCATACATTTTTGTCTTTCATTTATTTATACATATTTCTCTTCCTACATATACATAAATTGTTAAGTGCAATTTTTTTTTTAATCAACATTTGTTGATATTCTGCACGTATATTCTGATGAATTATTTTTGGATCGTATGTTCATCTACATTTGTTTTTCTGATTTCAGGTCTACCAGGATAATGTGTATGCAGAGGGCTGTAAATTTCACTCTTTCAAGAAGGTGCTGTTTGAGATGGGACCAGAATACTCGAGCACAGTGGAGATGGCCTCTTTCCACTCCACCTCCAAATGCTACATGGGAGAGTAAGTAACGAGGGGCACGCACGTACGCACGCACACACACACACACACACACACACACTTGGCGACTGTGGCTCAGGGGTAAGTGCAGGTCGTCTACTGATCTGATGGTCAATGTTTTTTTATCTCTGGCTCCTCCAGTCTGCATACCAAAGTGTCTTCTGGCAAACCGCTGAACTCCTAGTTGCCCATGATGTGTGAATGGATGTATGAATGATAAACTGTTGGCTGACAGATAAATGATGACTGTATTCCCCTGCGGAAATAAAAAAATGTTTTGTTTATAACACATCGACACCCGCTTCAGACTTAATAATCAAGAGCTCTCGAATCTCTTCGTCTTTCTAAGTCAAAATCGTTGTGGGCATCTTCTCCCTTTATCGCACCTCTTTTTCATCCTGAGATATTGGTATTCTTCTTGGTTTTTCCATTTCTGTGTTTCTTATAAATGTCACCAACGCGCCTGCTCACTCGCTGTGAAGTTCCAGAAAATTTCTGACTGATGTTTGCGTTCTTACATTCAGCCCCCTCCATAAAACTTCAGGAAAATGTGCAGACGGCTGAATGTGACTCACTAGTTGCAGGCTCCATCAGAGTATACTTAGTGTCTGACTATCTCCCTGTCCACTGGTGTTTGTCAGGTGTGGATTCCGTGGAGGTTACATGGAGGTGATCAACATGGACCCGGAGGTGAAGGCCCAACTCATCAAACTGGTGTCGGTGCGTCTGTGTCCCCCCATCCCCGGACAGGCTCTGCTGGACCTGGTGGTCAACCCCCCGCAGCCCGACGAGCCGTCCTACACCCTGTTTATGAAGGTGTGGAAATAAACTCGAATAAAAGGGATAGTTTACCAAAAAATTCAAATTCACTCACTATCTACTGACCACTATGCCGATGGAGAGGTGGGTGAAGTGTTTGACTCCAAAAAACACTTTTGGAGTTTCAGGGGTAAACAAAGTTTCAGCCAAATCCTATACAATGGAAGTAAATGGCAGAGAAAAACATTAAATGCCTCCATACTGCTCCTGTGGTGTCATCCAAGTGTACGAAATTCACTCGCTGATCTCATCTCACGAGAACTCGCCATAGCTTCAGTGGTGAGTAGATGAGTGAATATTTATTTTTTGGACGAACTATCCCTTTAAACACACACCCTGGAAACACCCTTAGTGCATGCAAACACAGACTGTCCTTGCACTATGCAAATATCTGTAAATGCCAGGATGTAACAAAGCCTGTTTTGAATGTGTTAAAGTCCTCATGTGGCTCTGAGTCAGTTGTGAATAATCAGCTGTTATGACCTGTGCTTCATTGTTTCTGATCAACTTTGAGCTCTGTCAAGAGGAACAGAAGCATTATACATTATTGTGTCCATTAGGCCCATGGTCAGGCAAGAGCATTGTGCAGTTTAAAGGAACCCATTAGGCCTGCAGTCATTTGTGTGTTTACTGGTACTATAAGTGTGTAGTTGCGAGATTTATTGCTCTGTGTATAGTGCACAACTGCATTCTTCAGCACGTGAACATCATTAATGGATGTTAAGCATTTTCAAAAAAGTTATTCTCTGTATCTAGAGATCAAAATGACCTTTTGTGATATAATGGTGTGACATGAGGTATTGGTTCATGCCCTATACTTCGCCCCCTATAGAAATCAACACATCCAGGACCTTCTCTCATGACTGACCTGCCGGAGGATTTGATTACAGCCTGTAGGAACCAGAGCCTCGCCAAAATATTTATCAGCACGTCGGTCAAATGTTCAAACCCAGTGCAGCAATAACAGTAAACCTCGCCCAGAGTCATCTTACATTGGTATTTGCTGCTCCCGTCCACCTTCAGAGGGTGTGACGTTACACTGCAACAAAGACAAGCAGAGGCCGCTGCACAGCTCAGTGTTCTACTGTCCTCTCCTGGGTCTCAATTTAAAGACTGGTTTCACATCCAAACCCTAAATAACAAGGTCCTAACATTTTATAAACTCTTTTAAATGCAGTGAAAGATAAACCAGTGTGTTTTAATAAGCTTCAGTTCTCCCACAGTTTGGTTCAGGTGGTCACAATACAACAATACAATCCCACATCACTGTCTGAAAGGATCCAGAACCCTCAGGCGCTCTCCTGACGGTTTGACCTTTTATTTCTCCTGCAGGAGCGGACTGCGGTGCTGGCGGCGTTGGCAGAGAAGGCCCGGCTCACAGAACAGATCTTCAACACAGTACCTGGCTTCACGTGTAATCCGGTCCAGGGGGCCATGTACACCTTCCCCCGCCTCAACTTATCTCAGAAGGCCATCGACAAGGCCAAGGTCGGCCCCGCATACACACTGTGTCAGACTGATTTCATCATCTGTGTAGACAATCCTTAATATATGTGTTTGTGTGTGTCTGTAGGAAGAAGGCCAGATCCCTGACATGTTCTACTGTATGAAGCTGCTGGAGGAGGAGGGGATCTGTCTGGTGCCCGGTAGCGGTTTTGGGCAAAGAGACGGAACCTTTCACTTCAGGTGAGTAAAGAGACTTGGGGAGTTCAAACCCATAGACTGTTTATAAAGATGGACGACGCGACTGATCCCTAAAAGTGAAGCCAAAATCATTGTGATCGCCCTCTGGTGGCTGGCTGCAGTACAAAAGACAGAGTACACGTCAATTTTTTTTTTTCTGAAAGTTGTTTTTGGTCCTTTTTGAATGTATGTCCAAGTGCTTATTTTCTAATAAATTGGTATTAATTGGTTATTTAATGCTATTAAAATGAGGTAAAGCGCCATGATTGACAGCTGATTGGTCTAGCATGTGTATCGGCAGTACTTCGAAACTGTATCTAATGTCAGATGGCGGCAATATTTGCGCTCATCTCTCGACAGTGGAAGTGGAGACGCGTCATCCATCTTTATAAACATTAAGTGATAGGAATGTCTTGTTGTATCCTCGAATTGCACCTTTAACCCGATTCCCCTCTTTTGATTACATCCTCCTCTGCAGGATGACCATACTGCCGCCCACCGACAAGTTGAAATTTGTGCTGGAGAAGATCCGCGACTTCCACCTGCGGTTCACTCAGGAGTTCTCATAACGATCCTCCAACCCGGTGCTGCATCTCCAGAACTAAGTCACATCAGTCCCAGTATCTTCAAGTGCCTTCGAGCCCATTTCACATCAGTGAAGAACCTTGAACATTTCTTTGCGAGAGCTAACGAAAATATGTGCCCTTATGTACATAAAGCATATAAAGATTATAAGTGCACAATGAACTTACCCGGCCAATTTTGTAAAGTTCACAAGTTGTTTTTAGATCGATAATATATTTTAGGTGTCACCTGTGACAAGTGCATCTCTCTCCTGCCAAGACCTTTTGTTTGTGTAAAGGCTCATTTATTCTCAACGTTAAACAAAGACAGAGCCCTCCGTCAACACTCTGCATTGATTTCATCTGAACTTGTGCACATCCTCTGGAAGCTCCCAGGTACAGAATAGTATCACTGGAAATCCCGGAGGGCAGTGTAGCTCGTGGTTCAAGTGAGACAACTCCAGGAAACAGGCAGAAATTTGAACTAAGAATTTCCCGTCACATGTGGGAGTATATTGAATCGCCTCACTGACCACAGCAGTTAAAAACGATACTTTTGCCTGTTTCTCATGAGGTACATTAATCACTATCTCCTCAACCTTCACCATGTTTGTTTGTCAGAAACCCAACTGTGTGCTGCCCTCTAGTGGATATATTGCTTAACAACTGTGCCAACATGAGGGACACATGGAACTAGAGTCAGTGATGACATAGTTTGTAAAGATGCGTCTGTTTTCATGCGTAGAGGCAGAACAAATGAGCCTTTAGGTGATTACTTGATTGACCTTGCTGTCTGTGAATGAGAGTGAGTGAGAATGAGTCCTGCCAGTGAAATCCTTAAACGTCTCAGAATGTAGCCGTTTCTTTTACTAATTGTACTAAAATGACATTAAAACACTTGAATTAAAAAATAAATTCATGCTGGATCTTACATTTGAAATGTATCTGACAAAGCTTTTCTGTCGTATCATTTCATTCACAGTAACAAAAAGAGTCTCACTTTGTGTTGGCACGAAGAGCCGCCATCATTTCAGTTTTATTTAAAAAGACTTAAATCTTCAACAGTGCTTACATGCTTTTAGAAACAGAAGCTGAATCTCTTGGAATGAACAGAAACTAAAATGATGATTGAATGTGATTATCATCACAGCAACTCAGTAACACCGTTTAACCTCTCAGAGGCCCCTCCCCTCCGGGTCCTCCCCTCAGGGGACTCCAAGTCTCTGCCCGAGCACAGTAAGAGTTCTTAAGCTACTGGTCAGGAGCAGGCGTCTCAAAGTTCATCTCTCTGCTGTGATAGCTTTGTGGCGTGCTTTTCCACAAACTTACTCAGAGCCTCCACTGTTCTGTCTCCACCTTCCAGTTTGACGGGGCTCTGCTTGTTGTTGCTTGGGGCAAAGTAAATCGTGGGGAAGCCCTCCGTTTTGTAGTTCTCGTTTGGCACGTCGTTGGCGGAGGCGTCCATCTTGGCGATCACCAGGTCCTTCTCCCCTTTGTACTTTTTGCCCAGAGCCAAATAATCAGGCTCCAGTTTCTTGCAGTGGCCGCACCAGGGGGCATAGAACTCAATCAGGACGTCTTTCTGAGTATCCATGACAATCTCGTCAAAGGTTTTTCCCACCACGACCTTCACAGGTCCTTTGTTGTTCTTTGGCACCGGCTGGGACTTGATGATGGGTTTGAGCTTTCCTGTGAAAAAAGAGAGGTAGCAAATGTTAAAAATCAAAAACAGATACTTGGACGCTGAAAGATATTTTTTTTTTTTTGTGATCATTTTATCAAAATGTCAATTTAAAATGTTAAAATATGTTTTTATAAAAAATCTGCCTCTTACATTACACTTACATGATATATACATAAATACATTATATCAGAAGTGCGTAGAAAAAAAGCAACCACTCGACACTCACCTTTCTTAAATGCGATAACAAAGTCGTTCAGCACCTCAGAGTCAAACTCCTCGGGCTCCATGGCAAATTTCTTTCCTCCGTCGGCCAGAATTCCCACGTTCACTTCCTCTCCGCTGTCACTCAGCCCGAGGTTCTTCAGCTCGTCTGCGTAGTCTTCCTCATCAGCGATGGCAAACGTGTACTCTGGGAAGTCTTTGGCCACGTCAAGCACCTTGGACCTCCAGAACTGTGTAGCTGAAAATAAAGAGATTTATTAAAAGATTGTTAAATTGTCCAAAGCTGTTAAAATATGCTGGATTAACATTTAAATCATTTGACAAATGAGACCAAACCAAGACAGCACTTTAACAAACTCACCTTTCCTGTAGTCGAAGCTGAAGTCGATTCCGTAGTAAACAACCACCAGGGGTCGTTTGGTGTAACGTTTAGCATCGTTGCTTGGTTTCCTGTGGCCCACCAGAGGAATCGCATGCTTTTCGAAGAACTCCTGCACCTCTGACACGGATGTGGATTCCTATGAAATGAAAAAGATGCAGTTCATAAGTTTCAGAACAAGAGATATGGATAAAGCAGTATCAACATTCAAAACCGAAAAGACAGAATCGAGGGTTTTATACTGAGATAGAGATTCGTACCTCTACTGCGAGTGTGTGTGACGCTGGCTCATACTTGGAGCGGAACTTTTCAGGCTGAGTGATGACGACCTGACCCGGTGACGCTTTGAGCAGTTTGGCCACTTCGGAGCTGAAGGTGTGACGGAAGGTGAAGTCTTCCCTGAGAGCGTTACCTGCCAGACGGACGAGAGACAGTGAGAATAACATCCGCTGATCAAAGAAAGAGAGTATGGAACTTCTAACAGGAAAATAAAAGGAACTGAAGGCGATAGAACCCATCACAAATTTGATTTCACATGTATGCTATGTCTGCGATATTTTGTAAAATGGTCCATATCAGTAATACCTGTAAAACTACAGGTCAGGTCCTCTCAAAGTATTGACATCTTGTTGGCCTTTATTACAGAACATACAGTAACCATGAACAAATGCTGGATAACTTACAAGCCTCGATGTAGATCTCATAGGCTGCGTCCTCGTCGCTGGAGAACACGCCAACGATGACTCCGTCGTCACCATCCTTGATGAGCTCCTGCACCTGCTTTCCTGCCTGGACCTGTTTGGAGGGAGATCCTGCCTGCTCACCCATGTATTCAACAATGCCTGAAGGGAAAGTGAAAGAGGTGGAGCTCAGCTGATGGAGGAACAGAAGTGAAATATGCACACAGATCGACATGCAGGCAAACTTGAGCAACGCCTCCCCATTAATTATCTAGACTGGGTGGCCCACCGTTGTCCAGTTTGTTACATCACCATCTCATAATGACCAACATATCTTTTCAAATTTCTCATAACAAAAAGATCTCTAACTTTTCATTGTAGAGCTGGCGATTAGCGCCACAATGAAATTCCGCTGCTTTTATGTCAGTGGGATCATCCCCTCCCAAAAAAAAAATCCAGCAGAGAAACACCTACCATGATTCTCTCTGGGTCCGTTGTAGTCGAACACTTTGCCCTTCCTGAAGATCTTGAGGCTGGGAAACCCCGTCACTCCGAAGCGTTTGGCGACCTCGCTCTCGACGGTGGCGTCCACCTTGGCCAGAGGAATGGGAGGAGAGCGCTGGCTCAGCTCCTTGGCCGCCTTCTCGTACTCTGGAGCCAAACGCTTACAGTGTCCACACCTGGAGGTCATTGATAAGAAGTACAAAATTAATCTTAAGTGCTCAACCCTCACTTCCATGGAAGAGCAAGGCCCTTCTGAAGGAATCTGAGGTGTCAGTCTGACTGACCATGGCGCGTAGAACTCCACCAGGATGATGTCTGCGTTGTTCACCGTCTCATCAAAGTTGTCATTGGTCAGCACCAGCGTCGCCTCAGGTGGAGGCTTCCATCCTGGCTGAGCTACCTCCGTCACCCGATCCACAATTGCTGCAGCAAACAGAGTCAACATATTAGTGCTATTGATTTTTCAAAAGCGGCAGAGTTTGTGTCTAAAGGTTGTGAGGACGCTTCACAACAGGAAACAAACTGCTCCTACCTTTCTGCGTCCTGTCTCCGTCGTAGTCCACCGGCTCTCCATTTTTCAGGATCTTGATGGTGGGATAGCCCGACACCTCGAACCGGGTCGCCAACCCGCTGGCTATCGTCGCGTCCACCTTGGCCACATGTATCGGGGGGTCGTTCTCCTTGAGAGTCTGAGCGATTTGTTCATACTCTGGGGCAAACGATTTGCAATGGCCGCACCTAAACGGTTAAAGGGGAACACAGAAATACGGAGGATGTGAAAAAAAGCAGCAGAATTTGCATAGGGAATGGTTTCAGTTTCTTCTGCTCCTCCGCTATGCACCATTCATTTTTGACTTCTCTATATCTTACCACTTTGACAGCAACCAAAAATAATTGCATTGAATAAAGTGTAACATGAATAAAGCAAACATCTTTAGATGGGGAACTTCAAAACGTACCATGGCGCATAGAACTCAACTAAAACCGTGTCTTTCCCTTCTATGAACGTGTCGTAGTTGTTGTCGTTGAGAATCAGCACCCCGTTCTCTTCCTTCACCTCCGTTTCATCTTCATCCTCATCTTCCTCATCATCACTGTCCTCTTCATCGGCCTCCTCCTTCTCCTCTGTAGCATCTTACAGACAATAAGAGAGATACAGGTTGATTTCAGGAGCAGTAAATCTTGGACATATGGCTGCGACCATCATGCTGCTTGTTTAACACGGCAAGGCAATTTACTGATTGTTTTCTCCCCCACATATACATTTCTCATATTCTTTAATACAGCAAATTTTACCACAAATATGTTGCAAATCAAATTCACACACTTTCTTATCTGTATATTCAAATCAGAAACATAAAAGTTAACGGCTTGAATCTGCAGCCACGAGCCACAAATGCTGCTTGTTCACTCACAGAGCTCCACACATGAACTTTAGCACCAAATATCTCAGTCAATATGGGGCACAATTAAATGTTGGATGAAATAACAGCTGGTCTTGCCAAGCACCAGTAACCTCCAAGAACTGGTTTCATATCTGAAAGCACCCCCCGCCCCCCCAGGGTCTGCAGGTACACAAATCACTTTTGTTCCACATTTCCCTGAGATTTTAGATTCGAGAGTGAGAACAAAAAGATACATTTGCATTTGTGACAGTTGTGCAGTTGTTGACTTGTGTTTGATCTCAATGCATGAACTGACTGACTGATATCCAGATGTGCACATTGTGTCCAGGACATCACAGTCCTTGTTACAGGTGTGTGAATGTGTGTTGCCCCATGTTTTCTGCAGCAAGTGAAGCAAAAAAAAGCAGGAGTTTCTCATCTGTGATCACAACATAGGATGTGTGCAGCCGCAGTGAAGATCTTGAGATGATCTTTTGTGTTTGTGTTTGAAGGAAAACGTGTTTACAAGTTGGAAAACTCTGACTACAAACAAAACTACAAATCCCATAGTGCTCCGTTGTTTTCTAGCCAGCTCCATAGACACGTCTGTTATATCACAGAAGGTGAATTCATAAGCTGATCTGCAGGGGTCAGGTCAGGATGGTGTGTTCATGAGTGCGTGTGTGTGGCAGCTCTGTTGACATTAGCCCATCCTGTGCGCTAACTAGCATGCTAACAGAGCTAGCGGAGCGTGTCCAGGAACTGGTTAAAATATCAGCCGCACAATTCTTTACTGTAATAACTCACATGTACAGACGTGGTTGTGTGAGGCTCGGTTTTACCTTCTTCACATCTGCTGACGGTCACAAGAAGAGCGACGCCGAGGAGCAGCAGCAGCAGCAGAGCGACCTTCCTCATGGTCCTCAGATGATGATGATGAGGAGGATGAACCGCGTTAACAAAGCAGGAGCTAATTAAACTTAGCCTGTTAGCCTGTTAGCTCGTTGTTGAATGTCATCAAAGTGTTAGACCCACAGTCTGGATCAATACTCTCTGTGTGTCAGTGTGTGTCAGTGTGTGTGTGTGACATACAAACTAATCACGTCTGAAGTCACACACTCCACCTCCCCTGTCTGCAACTTGTCTGACTTGCCACGCTGTGATTGGCTCGCCCCGCCGGCCCTCCTCCAATCACAAGTCGCCACTCAACTCCTCGGTCACATACGTTGGAGGATGTTATTGGATAGTTTTCATTTTTTATTCGGGGATGATGTATCTGATCAATATTTGAACTTTATCATTACTTTACCTAGTTATTTATTTATTTATCTGGGTATGAGGTTTAAATGGTTGTGGCTGTGCTCCACACTTACTTTTATTTTTTAAGTCACCCTATTACAGCGATGTGTTTACTTGTTTATGTATTTCTTGACATAAACTATTTTTTACTTGCTTTTATGATTTTGTCTTGTAAGCTTGAACACAAAATATGTTCATTTATTGATCACAAAGGCTTGTATTTGATTTATATACCATAATGATGAATTGTTCATTAATCAGTCACAAAGTAATTAACTGCTCATAAAGCATCAGGGTTTATTTCCGTTACAATGCAGACTTTTAAAACTTTTAATAATTTGAATTACTTGCAGTATCTGAGCCTGAAGAGCCTGCTACATCTTCCTACCCTCCTGTTTTTCTGAACTTCCAGGCTCCTCGTGCACCAGAACCTCCACCACCACCTCTGTGTGGGTCACCCGAGTTTTAGTCTGTGTTTGCTTCTCCAGATCATCTTCTGTCCATATCCTGATGAGTGATGTCGAATCTGGGCGGGACAAGCAGTTTTGTCCCGTTGAGTAAGTCTGTAGCTTTCTCTCATTTAGATTTTCTTTGTGACTTTCTCCAGTTTTCTGCAGATTATCAAATGGTAAAACAACATCCGAGGACTGATCATTTCTCCGTTGGCCTCCTCGCTGCAGCATCTCAAGCTCGGACCTGGTAATGCAGTGTCAGAAAAAAACGTACCATTACTACATTTGTAATTTATGATATTTAAATATTGTGTTAACAACAATTGTAAATACCTGATTGTTTCTTGTGCCACAAGTCTTCTCACAAAGTCCTGTAAAAGAAACACAAAGATGTATGTGTGGGTGTAGGCACAGCATGTGACTGTGGTGCGTGTTTGACATATGAGGCTGACTCACCTGTGTGTCCGTGTTGGAGGGTTCCTGTACAGGTGAGGTGACGGCACTCTGCTCCACTGCGTCCTGATGGACTTTCAGAGGAAACGTGTGATGCAGACCGTTGGAGAGAGTGTTGAGTCGGAACAGCAGCTCGTCCACCAGGCTCTCAAACTCTTCAAGGTAGTAAGTCTGACAAACAAAAGAGTTCAGAGAGTCCATCAAATACCCTCCACACACTTTGGTTCTTGTTTGTCTATTTACTGATATTACATCAATATAGTTTGTCTGTAGCCAGGAAAATCAAACATTAAATGAACTGTATAAAAAGATGGACGACATGCCAGATCCCCATATGTGAAACCAAAGGGCCTAGATCGGCTGGCTCCAGTATACTGTAAGTCATAAATCCTGGCTCCTCCATGTTAGTGGATGGGACATGGATCAAACTAAAAAGTCAAAGATCAGGTTGGATATGGAGGTGGGAGGATGTGGTGATATGTATTCACACAGCCAAAGAGTGAACCTCATGAAATTGTGATTTAAAGGCCTAAGCAGCTTCTTCCTCACTCTGCTCTCCACGTGGTCATCGATCCATTTGAGTTCACGCTGCCCAGTGACCTCAGAAATCCTCCGTCTGATGTAACGCGCTAATTCTGCCCCGGTGAAGACGTCCCACCTGCTCTGAGATCTTTTGGCAACTCTGACCACAGCGCACACCAAACTGAGAACCTGCAACAAAAACTCAAAACAGTGATCTCGACTCTGACAGATTTTATTCCACTGATGCCCGGGCAGCCATTTTTCTTTCTATACATCCTTGATTTTGCATATATACATGTTTTACATATTTACCCCTGCTGTCCACACCACAGTGGAAGACAGATAGAGAGCTCCACTGTACAGGAAGTCTCGTCCAGAGAGAACACGATGGAGGCTCCTGCTGGGTTTGAGAGCCCAGAAGTGACAGAGCAGAGTCTGAAGGGAGCGAGGAAGGGAGCTGAAAGCCCAGGAGCTTTGTGCAAACAGAAGATTCCCAGCACAGGACAGCGCCACCAACAGGATCAGACCTGAAAACTAGGACCATATGAGGGTGAGTCTGTGTAAAGAGTTTAGCATAAGGATCTAACCAAATCCACAATTTAGGAGGAGGGGGAAAATATTGAAATAAGCATTGCAGGGACATTGAGTGTCTGTATTATATATATCTATATATCGTTCGGCCAATATAAGTCCTACACTGATACATCAGTATCTTTTTTTATGTTTGCTGATATGTGCAAATATGTTTTTTATGTAATAAATGTAGAAAATGTATGAATTTATGTTAACATTATATTAAAAAATATATATATTCTTGATTACAGTTTTATAAATTTAGTTGTATTTGTCTTATCATTTTATTGGTTAAACTGTAAATATGTGTATAATGTTCGATATATTAGAACCGGATATTTTTGACTCCCCAATATTGGCATCGGCCTTGGCCCCCAAATATCCATATTGGTCAGGTTCTATTATTTACATTTCCTTATCTTTAAGTCGTTACTATTCTTATATTTGATTATATTTATTTAGCTTGTTCACTTATTAATATGTTTAAACTTTTATACATTGTGCTGTTTCTCTTTGTGTTTACCGTTGGCCAGAGGAGGGTAGAGAGGGAGCGAGTGAGCAGTGCAGCAGAGGAAGCCAAGGTCCTGCTCACGCTCAGCACAGTCACACACTTCAAGGTGAGAAGGAAAAGTGTAACGCCACGCAGAGCATGAACCTCCTGCGGAGACAGAGACACATTTGTCGTAACTGGAAAGCCTCGCTCTCCTCTTTAATTACCTACATTGTGACCTCTCACTCACACTACAGGACCTGACAGTTGGATTCTCCCTGTGCATTTATTAAGGGCGTGTTTAGCAAAAACAACAAACCTTAGACAAATTGAAAAATGTTTTCTCAATAAACTACTAAGAATGATTGTAAATAAAATGGCCCTTTCATTTTTCATGGGTGTTATAATAAATTAAAACAGGACAAGGAATGAAATGCTTTTGAAGGTTCTTATCTATCTCTTTCCCTGCTTTCTGTTTTTTGCCTCTTTTTTACTTGTTCCCATGAAGCCAGGACGCTGACATCCACATGTCCTCTGTGTCCCTGCAGCAGCTCCACAGCCTCCAGGATGATGACGGAGTGATGGATGTAATAAACATAATACACGAGGGTCACTGTCAGGAGAGTGAGCTGAAAAAGAGAGAGGGAGGTATATTTCTTTATTTCACACTCATATTAAAACCTCTGCTGTGTGCTTTGACCTTCAGATACTTTTATTTCTGTGTGGTTTACTTAAGAGGTGTGTTGGTTTAACAGCTACAGGTTAGTTTACCCTTGCAGCTCGGTCACAGTGAACTTGTTTGCACGGTGCGGGGCCGAGTGTGTGTGTGCATGGGTTCCAGCTGTATAAGCCTGATCATATCTTGGAATTATTATCGTTGTTTTTGCCTGTAAAATGTAATTTAAATAACACTTACAATACAACAATGACAGTTATGGTTCCAATGGAAATTATGGTTATGAATTATGCATCTGATATGAAAGAGTCTTTGTAAGCTACAGTCTCACTGTGGTCAGCAGTCAATGTTTGACCTGGGATGTCCACCAGGGGGCCTGGTTCTTTAAATAGAGGATGAACATGATCAGTCACGATTTGTCAGGATTTTTGTTCCGTATAAATATCCCAGTTATTAAAACAATTTCAAATGCTTTTACAGTCGTCAAACAATTTTTCTTCATATAGAAGATGGCCAGACCATGTGCACATATTAAAAGTTATTTCATCAAGTGGACAGTATCTAGAATGTGGCATCAAATTTCCTAATTGAATATATAAGTGCTGTATTTCTTATATACTTCTAGCCAGTTGCGAGGTCTCCTCCAGTATCCCATCAGCCCTTGCTGCTTCACTGTGCTAACTTGAAGACAGAGTTGCAGTAGAGACAGAAGGAGGAAGATGAGCTGGAGGGGAGGAAGAGGAAACATGAAAAAACCTTTAGGCTTGTGACAGAAACGTGTCATATTTTAGAATCCTTCTTTGTTTATAATTTATAATTTCTATTATAAAGATATATAATAAATTGAAATGGAGTATTTTACCTGGCACACCATAACAACATAGTCCCACACAGCAGGAGTGTGGTACACCCTGACAGACTGCACTTTAGAAGAGGGCACCAGGACTCGGGTGGAGCTCTGCTCAGTGAGCAGGGTCACACTGGTGAACAAGTTGGGTGCAGGGCTGTACAAGGTGAACTGGACCTTCAGGGCCACCGTCCTTCTACCCAACCAGCCGCCTGAGTGCAGGAGATTCAGTTTGGATGTGGCGTCCGACCTGATGATGATGATGACACTGAATATCACTGGGTCGAAATATACCTGCTCCTATGAAAAAATATTTCAGAGATCTCCTCCACCATGTGGGTGTCTGTGTAACTCTCACTTTGTGTGGCCTAAGCCAATTGTAGTACTCGGCCCAGAGTAGCAGCCCAGGCCACCGCATGTCTGCTGGGCCGTTGCCGTGGGAACCATGACAATGGAGTGAGGGTAAGTGGATGCTCCGCTCCTTGAGAAGAATGAGTGAAGACGTCCTGGTATAAAAGTCAACCTGGGAACCTGAATAGTCACACACAGAACACACACTCTGAATAAAATGCAGAAAATATCATTGTTTGATAACTTCAATAAAGTTACAGTAAAGTAATATATTCTACGTTTGAAAAAAACACATTCATCATCATTCACAGCCTAAAAACTGCTGCTGCTCTTTTGTAAACTGGATTTTGATGTTAAAACTAAATACTCAGTATGTGGATACACTCTACATTGAAAGCACATGAAATCCACCGGTAGACTCATTTGTATATTTGTGAAAGAGTGCCCCCTACAGGAAGGGGTGGTGAAAGATATTTAGTAAATGGCATTTAGTTTATTATTAGCTTGAAATCAGTGAAATACAAGTCAAGTCCAGACTGATCTGGATGCTTTTTCTTAAACTGCTGTTATAAAACATATAATATAACATAATTTATTTATTGTGGAATGAACATTATCACCATCACTTTCACTGTGTACATTTTTTAAATCATTATGTCATCACTATATTTTTCATGAGGTCACATCCCTCTTTTTATTATGTACCTGCTCCTGGAACGAGCTCGATGCCTCTGACTTCCACAGGATTGGCTCTCCCATCAGGATGTGTGACTGCTGAATGACACCACACCATCAGGTTGGGATTTATATTGATAAAGTATAGAATATGATCTTTTACCGTTTTTAATAAGTAAGAATAGATTTGCACACATGGTCGAGCTAAATAACAATTCCTGACAGATTGAGAGCAGAACTGTTTCACCAGCTCACACGCAAACGATTGTCTTAAGATGTTTGAGTCATTTTTTACCTGAGTTTTTGTTGATGCATTCTTGTACAGCAGATTGAGCAGGCTGGTCTCTGTCCACCTCCACCAGTCCTCATGTGTTCTTATGGACATAAAGTCATTATCAGCATTCCTGTTGAAAGAGAAAAAACGATTGGAGTGTTTGAGATGTTTTAGAGACAAAGAGAGTGCATGTGTGTTTCTGTGTGTGTGTTTGTGTGTGTTACCGTATAAACTGTTTTCTGACAGCTTTATTGAGATGATAATGGTGACTGAATGAGCTGCCATATGTTACACACAGCATCAGGGCGATCATGGAGACACAGATGAACAAATCCCTGGAAGACAAAGGAAAAAATGAATAATTCTTCTTGTAGATAGGTGGCCAACCACACACACACACACACACACACACACACACACACACACACATACACACACACCTGAGAGTGTCATTGATGAGAGTCTCTCTTCTTCTCCTCCCACGACTTCTCCTCAGCTCTGCCGGAGCCGGCGGCCGCACAAGACGCAGGTAGCGAGCTCGCTGACGAGCAGCAAGCAGCTGTCAATAAATCAGACAAAGTTGACTGGATGTTTCAGTGGAAAATAACAAAACAGAAGTAAATAAGTAAATAGATTGTGGTTGTTACCTTGTTGAGGGATGAGCTTGTGTCCTGAGGGAAAGCAGGAGGCCTGAACTGCTCCTCTGATCGGTTAGCACCACTGTGGCTGCACAGTTGAATCTCAAACTCTTTAATTGTGGAGAAAGAATGAAAGTCGGTTCTGTTTCTGTACCGACAGGAGACGATCACTGCTACAGTGAGTATCTGGAAAAGAAGAAGAAGTATATATCTCCATTACAAAGACCATTCATTTTAAAGTAGGGTTATGGATATGTATTTATTTATTTAAAATGCATGTAGCCAGAACAGTTTATTCATTTACCGCGGCCGGCTGGATGAAGAAGATGCAAGAAACCAGGGAGAAAAATAGGGAGTGGATCCAAAGCAAAACTTTGCTGCTGCTGAATCTGACAAATCACACACAGACCCAGTTAATCAATAATCCATTTCTCATATATTTCAGCAATAATCCATTTAACGGCATCAAACGGCTACTACCTCATTCCCAGCACTGCAGAGAGCCCCAGGCAGGAGAGGGACAGCAGCAGACAGAGGGTCCAGGCCAATGATTGACACCAACGGGACGCTCGTCCAACTTTTCTCCTGTTCAGTTTGTTCATTACATGGAAACGGTTTCTTTGAGGATCTCCTTTCGGCTTCTTGTCTTGATCTTCCTCTCTCATACATACAGACAAAACATCTTTCTGGATCCCACAAAACTTGTTGCTTTCACTTGAAAGATTAATTTCTTTTCCCAGAGTTCCTCTATCATCCTTTTCCCCTTTTATAATGAATGACAATTTCCGAATCGCTAGTCCCACGCTGCTCTCAACTGCCGGATCATCGTCCTTTCTTACCATCACATCTGGTTGGTTTTCAGGTTCTTTATTTTCCAGCATCGCAGTGGACAGTGGTTGCAAGTTTGTTCCCTGCAGCACAGAAAAAGAAAGTTGAGGAACGGGGATGAAAAATGCCCAAAGACACAGAAAAAGAAAGAACAAAAGATGGATGGTCAGTGACCTGGTATTTCTTCCTCCAGGTTTCTTGCATCCACCGCTGCACACGGCTCCAGGAGGGATGGAACCCACTGTGATTTAGTGGAAGGGCATCTGTGAAGAGACAGAACAACAATGAAATATGGGCGACGAAAAAAAAGAAAAACAAATCTCATCAAACTTGGAATAATACATAAAGGTTGGTGTCAGTAACTCTTATTGATAATGCCTTTTATTGACGTTTTGGTTTTTTTCATGAGTTTATAATGAACAAAGAGAGGAATTAATATCAAGATTAATAGACGAAAAGCTAAATATTACATTATAAATTTGGTAAGAAAAGACATCGAGTAATATACATCATCTTCTAATGACCTGCTTAAGAGAAACGGGACTATAGAAAATAATTAAATTCTAGTTTGGTTTTGTCTGAGACCAATCGACTACACACTCCAGTCCAGAAGGTGGCGGTAATGAGCCTATGAGCTGATTTGCTAACCGCCAAAGAAGTAGAATACACAGAAACAGGAAGTTGATTATGCCACAGGTGACTGTCTCTTAACCGGTGGAAGACTTGTTGTAAAGATTTGTTGTAAAGACTTGATGTAAAGTTTGATGGATTATTGAGCACCGAGCTGTAGTGGGAACCAGGTAATGTTTGTTATATCACCCTGTTATTCTAATTTACCTATAAACAGGTGTTTGAATGTATCACTATTGTTACAGCCATGCTAATGCTAGCAAACAAAGTGAATGTAATAAGTATTCATAAATAAACAAATAATTAACTAAACAATGCGTTTCTAGGTTTTTATATGTATTATATATGTGTGGTTGAATGATTTTTATGCTCATGTTTATGTTTGTTAGAGCTTATTGACTGTTGACCTGCAGCTCTAATGGTGTTTTGGAAGAAAAGTTGAGAAAAAAGGAAATTCATGTTCATATAACTTGTAGAAAGAGGATCAATTCTGTGCATAAGTCCACACCTCACCTTCAGAGTCAGCATTCTCAGTCTTTCTGCCTTTTGCATGTTGGGCTCCCGACCTTGTCAGCTTGACCTCATGCAGTCGAAACAGAAAAGATATCATTGTTGTTCCAGGCAACACTGCCACCACACTCAACAGTCCTGTTGTCACAGAGACAGCGGATACATCAAGAATACCCAACTCCATCGGTAGCTGTGGACAAGGGATGAGAAATGAAGGCTGTAGAGGAGATGATCATACAAGAAATTCAGAACTTTGACTTTGAATGAGAAAAATACCTGATCGTCCATTTGAGATATGATGAGTGTGTTGACACATGCGTACCCCAACAGCAGCAGCAGACACACACTGAGTCTTTGAGTGTGGGTGAACAAGCTAGGGCAGGGGCAGCGGTACACAGACATCCAGATGTGGAAGTCGGCCAAGAAGTCGGATAATTTAAAGCACAACATCTGCAAGCAGACAGGTGGAGACCCAGGGTCATGTGTGAGTACATAAAAGTGTGAGTGTTCAGATGTGCATGAGCGTTCTACCTTAGCAAAGCCTATTCCGTGGGTGCAAACACACAGTGTTCTCTCCACCTGGCCATCCCCTTTGTTCACGGCCAACCAGCACTGACCCACAAAGAGCCACACGCGTCCCTTAACATGTCCACTGGTCACCTGGGTTAAAAGTAGACAAACAGGCCAT
The DNA here is from genome assembly GCF_947347685.1 of Pleuronectes platessa. Lineage (NCBI taxonomy): Eukaryota > Metazoa > Chordata > Actinopteri > Pleuronectiformes > Pleuronectidae > Pleuronectes > Pleuronectes platessa. The sequence continues at coordinate 10,548,355 of NC_070645.1, forward strand.
CCTGATGGTTCGAACACAGAACACATCCGTAAACACAGAGCATGTGGTCCTTACCTCAGATACCTCCATATGTTTGAGGTACCAGTTCGGGGAAGGTCCAGAGCCGTCATGCCAGATGTGAACCCTCCGCACGGAGCCCAAGCTGTCTGCTGCACTGTGGTGTCACAGACAAAGATCACACTATGTAGCATTAAGTAGTAAAATGACTATCATTGGTTTTATATGTAAACCTTAAGAAATTCTGTTCTTTTTGTATCTTTTCAAAAATCTAATTGGGAGATTTTTGAGGATTTTACCTCAGTATAAATGTGTCCTGAGAGTTTCTCCTGAACAGAGTGCATCCTGGGACTTGTAATTCTCTTGTGTGTGAGATCCCATCTTCACCGTACAGCTTCATGTACACCTGATGAACGTACAGACACAAATAAGTACTGGACTCTACCCACCAACCCACCCACCAACATTTACTTTTTACTTTTGTGCAGTAAAATACAATATGTGTTTAGCTTTTGTTGAAGATGAATGAAAAACAAATGACGGCGTCACCTTGGCGCTCATATTGGCTGCAGAGCAGACACCAGTGTGGACGGTTACAGCATAAAGATGTGGGTCCAATGGAGAGTTGTCAGAAAGATAATGGACTCTTCCATTCTTCTCTGAGACGTTGTCAGCTCTCTTACAAGCCACCAGCCCGGGGATGTACAGGCACACACACAGCACCATGACGACCAGCACAGTCAGATCTCGGGACACACTGAAGAGATGGAGAGAAAGAGAGGATGCACAGGAGGATGACAAGTTTAGATAATACCCAACATTTGTATTCTCTCTGTTTCTTTAAATATGTCTTTCAGGCCTGAGGAGGATGAGGTCACCTTAGGAAAGGGTCCAGATCAGCTGTGTCATGTCTGGTGTGGATCTGCTGCTGCACCACAGTCAGAGGCCTCAACTGGTGACAACTGAATGAAGAACAGCAAATACCAGCAAAAATATATGTTGGTTATCATCAGTGTCAGTGTTTGTTTATCTCTGTGAAGGTCTCATGTGCATGTCCTACCTGCAGTTGACAGCAGCTGTTGTGTCTTCTTGCCGTGTCCTGCAGCCCAGATGTGTCCAGGCCCCCTGGTGGACATCCCAGGTCAAACATTGACTGCTGACCACAGTGAGACTGTAGCTGATCTCTTCACTCAGCTGCTTGTGTCTGCGCTCTTTCCCAAAATGAGCATTCAGCAGAGCCAGGTGACCGACCCCTGCAGCTGGAGGTGGGAGATTTGAGTGTTACACAAATACTCATCAACTCTCAGATGTGTTTATTTTTGATCCCCTCACTACTAGTCATTAATATTTTATTATCATCTCCTCAAGCCTAGTTTAACTTCTCAACTGCATGCAAACAATGAGGATTTAATTGAATGTGTTTGAATGGATGATTCATTTCATATAAACCTAATGGAATGATCAGTCACTTAAGAGATGTAAACAACAGGATGTAGAAGAAAGCTTTTACCGTTGAGGTAGGACGAGGGCAGAGTGATACGTATGTTGTTGCTCTCCCAGTGATGAGTCCTGTGCAGGTGGTGCATGCTGGGAGTCGGCCTCTCGAACATCCTGTCACAACAGAGCATCTTGGTTTGTCTCGCATTCTTACCTTTCACTCAAGAACTACGCTATTACGTTGCTGTTACTACGAGCGTATACCAGTAAAACAATAATCCAAGTCTACCTGAAGAGCAGCATGATGGGAAACACTCTGTCGGGCGGCGGCGTGAACGCCACGCTCAGCTGGATGACCTGCTGCAGATGTTCCCTGGTGATGTTGAAGCTGTGGTAGTTGACCTGGCTACGGAGGAGGACGTACTCACGCACGGAGCTCTTCTGCAGTAAAGATGTGATCACGAGTTGGTGAATTTAGGCTCAACAATCACTTCATACATTATTTCCTTTAATAACTAATATGTTATCACGTTACTGGTCACCAACTTTCATCTGTTCAACCGGTCCAAACTATTTCACTCACGTTTCCTGGTGGATGCTGCAGCTTGACGTGGATTGGCTGATTGAGGGAACGGACAGGGATCTTTCTCCTCCCGCTGCACTTGTACAGACTCAAGTCAACCACTGGTCCAGTGAGCTGCAAATCACCAGAGGGAATAAGAGACTGACGTCCAATTTACTGCAAGTCCCCATCCACTGAAAAACTATAATGTCCCCAATGTGTCTTTTATATGAGTAAACATATTTTGGTTGAAATAACCAGTCAACATCATGGCTGAGTATTTCCACCCTAACACTGCAGTAACCAAATGCCAAACAGCCAGAGTTTGTGATGTCACAAACCAATCAGAAACCAATCCTGTCAATTTGTGGATTTTGTTGATTGCACTGATTATAAATCCTTGGATAAAAGCGTCATCTAAATGAAATGTAATGTAAGAAAGAAGCTGTAATAAACGGCTGAGGAACTTAAATGTCTGTATATCAGTGGCCTTTCACCTGAGTGGGACTGTGGGCGCAGGTGTAAGGGTTGAGGGTGAGCGTGGTCAACACGCTGAGCACGCATGGCTGCCGCTGCGTCCCCTCTGCTGCTCCACTGCCATGCACAAACAAAAGCTGGATCAGGGGGGGAGGCAGGTAGAAGGTGGTTGAGCCGCTGCTGATGACCGTGGAGGTTTGGTTTTGGTTTGCAGCGTATAAAGAGATGAGGCCTGTGCTGACTCTGTGCTGCTGGACCTTGTGCAAGAAAATGTACTTCTGCAAATTAAAGAGAAAGGACAAGAGTTGGGAGAGGTAGAAAAAAGAGAAGGAACAAAACTGGTTTATTAGTCACTCACCAGCATCAGGTCTGAGGCAGTCTGCAGAATATCATCAACAAGCCGTGTCCTTTGCTCTGCTGAAATTGAACCTCCCTGTTTGATGGGAACACTGGAGGATGCTGGTATGCAGCTCCTGGGAGACGCAATGGTAATTACCGAGTCTGACTCCAGCACCTGTGTGATATTGCCCATGTTGGGTGTTTCCGGTGTGTTGCTATGATCTGTGACAGCAGCCTGCAGGACGTACGACAGCAGGACGAGCAGAGAGTCGAGGGTCTCGTGGTCCAGATGATAACGGAGTGAAGCGCTGGATTCCAAAAACAGGTCTGAGATGGTCTGAATGTGAAGTGTCACGTGTCTGACACTTGCTAAAGATACCTAAACAGAACAAAACAAGTAAACAATGCATCATCTTTCTTTATTTTAGTGACTGTTTGTCCTGATAAAAGATGATCCACAAACCTGATTTGAAACTTGTAAAAGGTCTTTTAAAATGCAGATGCTGTCGATCATTGACTCCTGTGGATTTAATCACATGTTGTTAAATATGTGTGGTTTAAAGACACAAACAGAGAAGGAGATTAAGAGGTTATTTGTTCAAAGTCCAGTGTAAGTCTGTGTGTGTGTGTGTGTGTGTGTGTGTACCTGTTCCGCTGTACCGCTCTCGAGCTCAAACACTGTGCAAATGAGCACGTTGCGGATGAGTCTCTGTGCATGTGTGTTGATCTCGGCGTCCAGACTGAGTCTGTTCAGGACGGTGGAGAGAACACTGACGTAGTTACGAACCTCATGACTGTTCCCCAGCTGCAGCAGAGCCGACAGGTTCCTCAGACCTGCCGCTGACCTGGAGAGACAGAGTTACTGATACACAACAATGTTCTGCACACAAACAAAACAAATTCTAAAGTTCTAAAATTCTTTGAATCCTCATGTGATGTGAGGACCTGGTGTTTTTTTATTCTCACAGCTCGAGGTCAGGGTCCTGATGGGAGGATGTGTCTCTGAGGAAGCTTGGCTGGACTCGGACGCTGACGGGACAAGGTTTAGTGGACGTCCCATATGTGCTGCTTCGGATTTCAGTATAAATAGTTACTACGGAAACAACAACAAAATATTTTACTTAGTTGGTAGGAAATCTTAAAAAATGTCCAAAAAAAGTGTGTGTTTTATACCTTTATAGTCATCACTGGCGTCACCTGCAGGAAGGCTGAAGTAGTATTGGAAATCTCTCCCCTGGTACAGCACCCTACGGGGTCTGCCTCCCACACTGAAGCTGTACTCATACAGTAGATCCTTCACACACACACACACACACGGTTGATATGCAGGGCACAATTTAAGAAAACAAAGCCGGGTAGAAAAATGTTTATATAAATCTTTAATTGTCATTATTATTAAAATGACGAATAAAGTCCAGAAAAAGTGGGACTGAATTGAGATGTAACCATGAATTATTGAATGAAGCCAAATTTCCAAGAAAAGGTTTTCCCATTTTTTTCAGTTATAAATATCACAAGATAGAGTTAGAAACTGTAGCTATGTTTTTTTTTCAAGAAACTAAAACACTCATTCAGGAGAATCTTTAAGTGTGATGAATTAGAGATTGTTTAGTTTGTGTGTGTGTGCGTGTTTGAGTGCGAGCGTGTGTGTTTTAGTGTGTGTGTGTGTGTGTGACAGCAGGCACCTCTTTCCCTGACGTGCAGAAGATGCTGAAGTGTGTGTGTAGCTCCGTCCCTCTGACCGGCTGCACCTGGCACTTCACGTCCTCCGGAGCAGGCTTGGTTTTCAAGAACAGCTGAGTCCGGCCGACAACACTGTTCCGACATTCTGAGCAACACAGGCAACAGGCAGATGGGATTATCACCAGATTTTCACTTTCATCCTTTTAAATATCAATGGGAAAATAAATCAAGGCGGACTGCATGTTGGTGAGAGTTTCACCTCTCGCCCAGTTCATACCTGGCATGAACACGTGTCCTGGGCTTTAAGAGCAGATGTGAACGCACCAAGACGCATTTAGATCTGATCACTCGAACCACATGTGGAGGTGGTCTGGGCCGCATATGGTCACATTCTTTTAGAAACTACACTGAAGGACCACCTACTCAAATAAGATCCTCTGTCTAAGAGAAGAAAGACTTGTATGTTTTCTTTTGCATTTGTTAGTTTGTTAGATAAACTAAACTGATATCAGAGACATCTTGTGGGGAGGTGGAGCCTGACCCAAGGAAGAACTGTTTCAATTTAGGATCGGATCCGGCTCATCCTGATTGATTATGACAGATTAAAGATTTATATTGGACTTTACAGAATCTGACTTTCAAGTTCATGTTTAATGCTCGAGTTCCGTGTGTTCGGTCTGTCATGGTTCTTTGTTAAAAACACTTTGGTGGAACTTACTGGCTGTGACCTCCAACATGTATCTGCTCCCCGGCCTCAGACTGAAGGGTCTGACCCTGAGCGTCGAGGAGGAAATTCCTACAGAGAAAGATTATTTAAGATACAGAGTGACACAGAGAATGAATGTGTGTGGGCAAGTTTCTTAAATAAGACACCTGTGTAAGTGTAGGACTTGAAAACGTCTCCGTCCACTGGGTCTCGGGGCAAATCAAGTAAAGTTGGCTCCTGGATCAGGACAGAGGGTCTGGAAACCACCAGATTACTGCCCTCAGATTCATGCTCTGCGGGACTGAATGTTTCACCATCCAAACCTGGGAACACACACGAGTAAGTACACAACATCTCACACTGGTAGTAACTCCAAAGGTCAAACAAAGATGTGTATGGCACCTGTGGGTCTTCCTGCAGAGCTCCCAGGATCTCCTTCCTCTGCATGTGGGGAGTGGACGTCGTAATCTGACTCTGTAACAGACTCAGCTTTAAGGCATGCTCACAGACCATGTATATGAAAATTTGAATATTATTTATAAAGCACCATTCTGAATGTACTGTACAACTAGAAGCGATACAGTTTTCTTTTAAACAAGAATTTATTTGTTTTTCTCTTTTAATGTACCGCTATATGTGTTTCCCTTGCTTCGTCAAAGGCTTTTGTTTTGTAATCACATCTGTGAAGAATACATCAAATTTTAATTTTTAAATTGCATGTAAAAATTTAAAATCCAATTGAAATTTTTTTTATGAAAGAATAGTGTAATGTGAAAGTGCTTTGAATAGTCCTTGCTTTGCCTCATTCGGCTCTAATGTTTCAGTCTTACTTCATTTCTTTCTCACCTTGATCTCCCATGTCTCCCGCCTCCAGGACAGGAAAAGAAAACTCCCACTCAGCAGAGGCGTCGGTGTCAACTGGGAATTCACTGATAATGTCCCTTTGGCCAAACTGCTCTGAATATAGGTCTCTGCTGCTGTCAAGGGTGAGTGGCGGGTAGTCAGTGGAGGGGTGATGCTCGCCAGAGGGAAACTCTCCTGGGGAATGATAGGAGGGCTCCTCTCCTGGAGATAAAGTGAGGAAGATGTTAAATAATTCATAAACGATCCATTTTTACAGTTACTTTAACTTTGCATTCTATTATTTTTATTTATGTTAACATTGATGTCCAGGGCTCAAAGCTTTGCAATGTTTTAACACATCTTGGAATATTTCAAAGTAAGTTTCATTTCTAAGTAGGCATCAGGATGAAATGAAATATATTCCAAACAACCTGAACCGGCTGTTCCTGTGCTGACAGGAGTGACGTGCTGGGAATCTGAAGAAAAGAAGAAGTCAGGTTTAGTGAAGGAGTGATACATCTGATCTGAAGACTCAAATCAGACTCAAATCAGACTCTGGGGCTCCACTTTTCTATCCCACAAACTTCAGTGTATTTAATAACACACCAGCTTTGTTTAACCCACCGTCAGTCAGGCCGAGATATTGCCTTCTCACTCCAATTCTCCGCGTCCTGAGATCAGGTCGGGCGTCGTGTGATGTGTCAGACGGACTCAGGGTGGACGTCTCAGCAGTCTGATCCTCGGTGATTTTGGAGGGAGCACCGAGATCCATTGTGGAACAAAATGGCACTGGAATAAAACAGTTTAGAATAGAATAAAGATAAAGTCTATTTTTTGTTAATAAAACACTGGAAATGTAAATAGTTTTAAGGATGCTCTTCTTCCACCTTCTATGACAGGTCTGGAGGAGGCGTCGACCAGGAACAGACTCCAGGTGTATGTGATGTGAGCGAGGGAAACATCACAGGCTTCACACCCGGTGTCGACAGAGAACCACTGATCCCAGTTCACCTGGTCGCCCTGGCAACGAGGGCAGGAAACGGACAACTTCCTGGTTTGGAAACATTGACATAACTCATAATAAATCATCTGGTGACCTCAGAAGCTCAGTGAAAGAGATTTTTTTCAAATTTTTTGAAGGACTGATATTAACGAGTATGTGTAATTTGGTGCAGATCCAAATAAAAAGATCTTGTAAATTTAAACATGGTGTCATAAGGATACCGTTGGCCCTCGGCGGTGGTACAGGCTCTTCTGAGTGTCCAGGTAGTTCATAATAAGTTGGATTTTATTCCAATTAACTCATTCTTGTTTGTCTCTCCTGATCCAAATAGTTCAGAACAATTGAATCATCAACTTTACCAAGTAATAACAGTAATTATGATGAGAATAACAAACATTTATATGTTTTATTTTTATCTTTGCCAAATAAATGTTGCTGCCGTATCCAATCAGAGCACAGATTCTAGATTTAACTATGAATGGCACAGGTTTTCCAGTTCAATCAGTCACATCCATAAATACACTTGGGTCACAGTGAGTATTTATAACTCACCCAATCAGATTTGGTTTGACTGTGAGGAAGGTCTCTGTAGAAGCTGAGCGCTCCCCGCTGCGTACGGTGAGCGTGAACTGGAACTGGTCAAAGTCACGTTTTAAGAAACCATGAGGAACAGTGAGCACGGGCGAGGAGGCAGCAATGTGTTGGTTGAAACAGGAGGTGCTGATGGAGCTGAGTGGTTTGCATGTCCAGCTGTAGCTACAAGAGAATAAGAAGATGTTAGAAAACTTCCAAATGAGCACAGATCAAATATTTTTCTGTTTCTGTCGCAGTTTCTACCTGAGCAGGTTCATGGGGAAGTCGGGGTCGTAAGATCTCTGCCCGTCCAGGGTTAGTAGGGTGGTGTTCCCGCTGTTAATGAAGACGTTGGTGCCACCCTGGATAAAAACCACAGGAGGACTCGGCATCACCTGAACCCTCACACTGTAGTTACTATACACAACACTACCGATGACCTGGACCTGCAGAGAAATTAAGGATTTGGAGTCAATTCAAGTAAAAGTACAATTAATGCATATCCAAATTTCATTTCTACTCAAAGTACAGATCTCTGTCAGGATTTTTTCCCTCTAAACAGGCTTTAAATTTAATTTCAGGCCATCAGCTACACAAAGACAATCACAAACCACAATATCTTCACATTAATAACAAAATACTCCTCCTCCTCCATGCATGACAGTGCTCAGCTACTCACCCTGGCTGTGGCGCTGTAGGTGTCGTACTGCAGGAGGTGGCTCTGCAGTGTGAGACTCTGTCTGTGTGTGTCTGTGTGTGGCAGACGGATACTCCGGCCTGCAGAGTCCAACAGAGTCCAGGTGTACTGAAGGCCTCCTGATGTGTCACAGTCAATTTCAGTCTCGTAGGTCACCCCCAGACGGATAACCTCAAACCTACGCACCTAGAAATAGAGGAGGCTTTTATGTTTAAGCTACATTGCCTTTGCATGTTTCTGAGGCTACACCCCTGCTGGTGATGTACCTGTAGTTTGGGAGGACCCATGTTTTTGACTGATGGAGGCTGACACAGTCGCTCCACAACAAAGATGTGACTGCTCAGAGAGGCGGAGCTGACCAGGTTAGAGGCGGTCACCTCGACTCTGAACTCCCCTGTTCTGCAAAGAGAAGCACATCCAGTGAATGTTCACAGGCTCAAACACACAATGCAGTGATGGGCTGTATTTATTTCTAGCCTTCACAGTATAGTTTTGCCATTCACACATTCATACACATTCATACTATACATATCTATCAAATGTCAGGGGCAATTTTGGGGGTTCAGTATCTTGCCCAAGGACACTTCTGCACGTGGAATTGAAGAGCTTAGAAACAAATTGGTCACTATTGGCCATTGAAGATTTACTTCTGTGGCCAAATCTGTGCTCTTTAAAAAAAAAAAAAGTGAATTATTTAGGTTCATTAAAAGAGAGGGAATTCAAGATTGGGCGGCGTGGTGGTACATTGGTTATTGCCACTGTGCCTCACAGCAGGAAGCTTCTGGATTCTAACCAGGGTTTATCCCTGTGGTGTTTGCATGTTTTTCACTAGGTACTGTGGCTTCCTCCCACAATCCAAACACGTTGGGTTAATTGGAGACTAAATTGCCTGTAGGTGTGAATTTGACTGTGGAGGGTTGCTTGTTTCTGTTTGGCCATTATATGAATGCTGTTGGCAATTCTCAAAAATATTATGATAATTTATAGAGAGATGGATTTAAGGAATTGAACAATTTTACATATGAATATTGAAATTGATAGATGTTTCTGATTTACATGAGAATGAAAGTGGTCCATGTAATCATCAAAATCAAGTGAAACTCTGTGGCTCACCTGTGGAACACGTGCTGCTCCGTGCTCTGTCCCAGCCTGGATGAGCCGTCCCCGAAGCTCCAGTGGAAGGTGAGGTCGGTGCCCACGTTGACCCGGCAGCTCAGTGTTACCATCTGATTCTGCAGCACCGAGGCCTGGTGGACGAGCCTGTTGAGCTTCACCGCTCTCTGGACCACCAGAGGGAGCAGGTCAGAGGTGACGGATGCCTGACCAGCAGACATCTCCACAAATACATCAAACCTACAATAAAGAGAGGTTTGACTTGTGAGTAGTTTTATTCATGTCTGTGCACAAGCTCTTAACCTGATAGGTAAGACACATTTAAAAGCATAACTGATACATACAATATACATATAATAATCTTAATTGAATCTCAGTATTACAATTAAAAAAGGAAACACTCAAATATCTTCTCTGTGACTCGTACCTGCCGGGTTTGTTGTATCTTTTGGTGACGGTTCTCGAGGTAGTTCTGACTGACATGGAGTCTCCAAAGTGCCACATGAACTCCACAGGCTCTGGTGCATCAGCCACAGCCACGAAGGTTACATCTGTGTTCGTGGGATAAGCCGGCTTTTCTGCATAGATCCGCACTGCTAGAACAAAACAGATATCACACATGTTCAAAATGTTATTTATATATATATATATATATATATATATATATATATATATATATATATATATATCGATTTTAATATATAGAGAATTTTAAAATACCGCTGTAAGTGATGACTCATGAAACCACATTTAAATTCAATAGATTCAGATTTTTATTTGAATCAGCACCAAATTGCACAAACTCATTAATAGCAGTCCCCTAGACATGCCATTTTTCTTTATCAAAAATCCATGAATTATTTTCTAAGAAATCAAGGAAAATATTGAAAAATAGCGGATCTCGTAATTAAAAAATATATATTTTAAATATTTACGAGATATAAAAGCCAAACTTCTTATTTAAAATGCCTGATAATTCCTATTTATTTGATTTTTTATTATTTTTTGCAGTGCTCAGTTAAAAACACTTACCATTGTCTCCGAGGCTGGGAATTTGACTGTTGGGTTGTTCCCAGTCTGGATCAACTGTAACTTGTGGTGACGACTTCCTGTTTTCCTCAACACACACTCTGACGCTCTTGTTTCGAGAAGACACTTGATTCTCGGCTCTGAGCTCAAACGGAAATGTCCCGGCTCGGTCGAAAAGCAGAACCTCTGCCGCCTCCTCTCCTGTGGCGTAGCTGCTGTTTCTGTACAGTAAGGTTCCGTTGACCAGCAGAGACACAGTCACGTTTGATCCTGCTGCGACGCTAAATAAAACCGCCTGTTTCTGATTTGTTCTGATCACATGTGGAACGCTCAACTCCAGCTCTCCAACGGGATCCTGAACCAGGATGTGTGTTTGGAATGAGGCCCGGCTGACTGGGTTCAAAGCCTCAACTGTGACATCATAACGCCCGGCTAATGCAAGAGACACGTTTATGAGCCATTTCTCTGTTGTCCTGTTCATTACAACTTTATTATCCAAACTAAAAGTCCAAATTACTCTCGACCCCATGCGGCCACCTTGGCTGACGACCTCCAGGCTGAACTGTACGTGCGTTTGAGCGGCTGACGTCCAGCTCCCAGAAGGCCTCAGGGCACAGATCTGCTCATACACCTTGAAGGCCTGAGGCGAAGCAGTGGAGCGCAGCACTGACGAAGGATGACGAGCGGAGAAGACAGACGCCGTGAGGTGATACTGTCCTGCTGTGGGGGGGAGGCGGCAGAGGAGATGGAGGTGCAGACGGCAGCTGGACTGATCGGGGGCGTGGAGGAGGTGGAGAGGGATGGAGTGATGGGGGTTGGAGGGGGAGGGGGAGGGGGAGCCATCATGACAATAAAAATCACCGTGGTGTTGATGGAGATCTGGCTCATGAATGCCGTTGCCATGGTTACAGTCTCGATCAGTGCTGTTTCTCCAGTCGGTGATTTTGCTTGTGTGACTCTGGGTTTCATCCTTATCCATGTTGCTGCGGCTGTTATTGTCAATTTTCGTATTGTTATTGTCGTCGCTCTCGTGGCTGCGCTCGTACTCGGCAGTGAGCGTGAGGTTGAGGACGAGCAGGTGCTTCATGGTCGTGAACAGCTCCACATCCAGAGAGACGCTCGCTCCAGCTCTCAGAGGATTCCTCCAAACATTCACTTTAAGGTCAGAAACAGCAGGAGTCACAACCGCCTGCAGGAGGACACGTCCACGTAATGTTACCAGAAAACAATGAGCACAAAAACACACACAGGAATGGGAAAACTGAAAAAAAGATCAAACTTATTCCACTTGATATTTTTGCTATTGTGGATAAATCCCACGAACAAAGCTAAAACTAACATTTAATTGATTGAGTGCCTCCTCCAATTGGATTCTAAAATAACTAAAAGATCAGAGTAAATGATAAATATATTTGTAAATATAATCGCACTGTTGGTTCAAAGTGGTTATTTTTCCGATAAATACGAATTTGTCATTTGATGCTTTAAAAATGGGGTGAAACATTGTGATTGACAGCTGCGACTGACTCGCAATAGGTTGAGCTTGTGTATCGATGGGACCTCGATACCACAGCTCCTTCCCCCACTACTGCAAAGACACTGGCTCCAAATGTGCAAGATGGCAGCATTCGTATCCGGTATATTTGTATCTTTATTTCTGGAAAGTGGCAGGAAGTGGAGAAACTTCGTCCATCTTTATTTATAGTCTACACAATTAAAACACTATTTTAAACCACTAACAATAAGCTACATTCTTGCACTTGGTCACATGTCCCTAAATTAAGAAATCAAATGAAGATGGACACTGTAGTATATTTTGATCCAGTCCAGTAACTCTGTCCTGCTGCAGTAAATTCTTGGCAATGCATTAAAATGTGTATTAATACACATCTGAAAATAGTCCCCCTCAAAAAAGCCCTATTTAGTCCTGTTTGAGTACCATTTGCTAAGAACTGCAGCAGCTATTTTAACTAAATTGTAGTAATTATATTTTTTGTGACCTGCTTTAAATAATTTACATCTTTTAAAGGAACCAATAAGAAACCAGAAAGTATCGAGGGAAAAAAAACATTGTTGGTTGTGTTCTTTTCATGGGATTTATTGACAATGGGATAAATTGTATGGTATTTCCAGCCTTATCAATAATAATCAATGATCAATAATTCCATGTCAGGATAATATGCTTTGTGAATGAAAAACAGTAAAACTTACAACATGTATTGTCTGCTGAGTCCATCCAGAGATACTGGAAACGTTCACTGTCACTGTGTGAACTCCCTCGGTTTCAAAGATCCAGGTCTGCAGTTAATTACAACAAATATTTCCACTTTTCATATAAAAAAAAAAAACCTGAACATTATTTAATGCAACAACAAAAAAAGTTTAACCCAGCAACATTTGTTGCTGCGTCACAGTTTTGTTATGTCTCTTATTCAGGGAGGAAGAGGCGGAGCTAATAACTAACTAATGTTCGATGACCCTTGACCTCTGTAGTGTAGTGTGGTGACATAACTTAACTTGAATAAAACCAGAGTACAAGTTTCATTAGAAACCTTCTGCTTATGAATCTTTATTCCGTTGTAGGACCACAGCTGCTTCCAGTTTAATAAAAAACTCTCAGTTTCAACTGTTTTGTTTGAAAGCTGCAACTTATTAATAATAAAAAAAAACATTCTCACAAATTCTGCTGTTAAATATTAAATCTACATGTTAATAACCATCATTATATCTTAAATGGACGTAGATTCATTGATATGGGAAAAGTCTTTGAGAAGCAGATAATGAAAGTGGGATAAAAACACATTCGATCTTCAAATATTCATGTTCAAATAATATGTTATTTCTTGTGGATGACATTAAAATGATTAATTCACTAGTTGAACATTGCTGTCATTTAAAGCCACCATTACCAAATTTGCTTCTTGTATGTCTGATAATGGAGTTGGTTCATTTTAGACTGTTAAAAATCAATCATGCATTTATTACTTATGTATTAAATGATCCGTTCTTTCAAACATATCATCATATAGTAATATTTTTAATCCTACATACCATTGTTATGTTCTGACAATCAGAGTTTGTCATCTTTACACATCTTCTCTCTTCCTCTCCGTCTTTGTGACTAAAGCACCAGCAGAACCCTGCAGCCGGACCCTCACCCGAGTGTGCCTGCAGTGTGACAGGGTCGCCCACATAGGCTGCCTGTGTGGTCACACCGTGCGAGGTGGGCTGTTGAGGGTGAACGCAGGAGGGGACGCCCAGGGGCCCGTGGAGAAGAGAGATCTGTGCAGAGGGCTGTAAGACAGAGAGCTGCAGGGTGGAGGAGAGCGCGGACAGAGGGTTGGAGACTCTGACATCTGTAGAAAATGAAAAAGGTTTTAACACAGAATAATTTATTTTCTTAATGCATTAATTATTTACCATTGATTCAAGTTTTCTCTTACTGATTTCATGTTTTCCTGGAGTTTCTAAAATCCAGTGCTTTGACACAGAAAAGGAGCCATCGTCCAATACGCTGACATGATGTGAACTTTGACCTTTAGCCGTCGTTTCCAGGAACTCTACAGAGACAAAAAAGAGGTCCGGTCCTGCCAGACTAGGAATCCCTGAAAATCACAGAAAAGTAAGTCAGTGTAAAAAGAAAAACCAAACAGTGACATAAACTGTTCCTTTTGTTTTTTTTATTGTTGACATTTATCAAATAGAGATTTAGATTAGATATATTAATTCACAAGGACGCTCTGAATGAAAGAGTTTTTTTTAAGTTGATTATTTTATTAACAGATCTCAAACAGTTATCTTGAATTACATCATTACTTATTATAATTAAATAGTAAGTAAATGTATTGTAATAGAAACACACGAATGAATACACAACTTAATGTAGCTTGCTTTTAGTTTATATTCAAATATGAAAATGTTTTCGTGAAGTGGCTTTGGCTGTTATTGAAACTGCAAAAAAAATTTGAAAGGACTGAAATAAAAAAATAAAAACATTGACTACACAAATGTTTTCCTCTAAAAATGTTGTCTGAAGGTGAAGTCTGTATAGTGTGTATAATTATTTTGAATGATAATTAATAACTTATAATATAATATTGTGTAAAAGAGCAAATATATATATAGTCTATACACACCATATCATAAATAAAACTGTAAGGAAAATTTGAAATTTAATTTTAGCTAAGGACAAACATATGAATTCATTCTCACTTATAAGTAAAGAAGACAAAACACAAATGCCTTTGCCAAGTGTGAGTATCAGAAGTAAACTCAAACTTAAAGCATTGTATCTGTTGTCAGACACAGTATCAGCTGACCTGTGGGTTGGTCGGGACATCCAGCCAAGTTTCCAGAAACCTCCACAACAAAAGTTCCCCCAGCCTGAACTCTGTCTGCCGGAGACGACACATTAACTCTGTGAAGAAACGGTCCCTCAGTCCTGTAGAGAGCCACAGTCGCCCGTCCTCCTCCAACAGGCAAAGTCAGAGCACTAGGAGAAAAGAAATATCCAGAACAAGCTGCAGTGACTGTGCACAGTGGATGACAATTGTGAATTGATCATTAAAACTATAATTTTTAAATGTTTAACTAAGACTGTATGTGGAAAGAGTAACACAGAGTTTTTGATCTTCAGTGACAGAAGTCGTGGTTTGATACTAAAAGTAAAAACGTCCTCAGTGTGTCTCACCTCTGTCTTTGTCTCTGTGACTCTTCACTGGACGACGTGTTAAAACACTCACTGAAGACCAAACCATGTTTCAGGTGGTTGCCACAGTAACAGCTCTCAAAGGTCAATGCTGCCACCTGGTACCTTCAAGCACAAATAATGGAGGTTAATATAAAGCACATCCAACACACACACATATACAAAACTGTGAGTTATTGTTGACATGGCCTATATGTTTTAAAAGATGGTTTACACTAAATTGGGTGTAGTCATGGCAGCAATAGATTATTACATCTCATTATAAATAATAAAAATATACTTATTTCTAACATCATGTTTCAATTGAACAAAAGCCAGGAATTGAGACCAATTATCATGATTTTAAGGCTTTTTTGTTATTTATATCCCAAATTATACCATATGTATATATTTATAGTTATGTATACTTTTTTACTTTTTGTATATCTGTTAATCTTCTGAATTTCCTCATAGAGAAACATAAATGCAGGAAAAGATGCATGAGCTTTTCGTCATTTGAAAAAACTACCCAGGTGTCCTAAATTCTCTGGTGCAGCCTATTCATAATGAAAAAGTATAAATACAGCTGCACAAAGTATAAATACAGCTGCACATATAGCTAGCACATCAGTGTTTGTGGATTTTTATCATATATTTTTCTTTTTTTCATACATAATATTTTAGTTATCTGTCTGTTTATTCTACATGGACCTACAGATCAGCAATAAAACCCTGTCTGTGTTTGAAAGGAGATCGATGTCATACAAGTTTCACCTGAAATAAAATGATCCCAGCAAGAGTTAATTAAAAAATAAAATAATACTTGGATTTCCAATGTAATTTTAAATAAAAGGATAAACCCAACTGTCTTAATATTACATGCATGTGCCTCAGCGGCTGTTTAATCCAAACTCACCCCTCATCCAGACACCGCACGGAGCAGAGCACCGGGTCAAGGTCACGGGCTCCCTTGGGGGGATCCAGCCGGAGAAGAGAGGAGTCGCTGGGGTGGACGCACCCGAGGAACCACGGTGAGTTCTCGTTACCTGTCGGATGAACAGCCGCGGATGAGGGGTTGAAAAAAGGACGCAGTGATGCGAGCACGAAAACAAAAGAACCGAGCATGTCTGTGCGTAAAGTTTCCAAAAGGCCGCAGTTAGAAAAAGGGGCTCAGGAGAAGAGCGTGCATTAGATCGGGACGTGTGCAGGTTTGAGACTGAGAGGAGAGGACGAAACCAACAGGTGTAGTGACAAAACAACTGTGTCCATACAAGTTGCGTGTGGTGGGAACACAGAAAGTGACTGTATGTAAAACAAGCACAACACATGGGTGCGACGATGGAGGAAGCTGTGTTCACTGACCGTGGATCAAACAGGAAATTACTCATCTGTGGATATAGCGCTTTAACTTCTACAGATAAGTTACATGGCACAACTATTTAAATCCTAATAAGGACGTGTGTGTGTGTCCTGTTTTCAACAATATTGCATCTTATGCTGCTGAGGGAGAACTATGGCGGCTTTTTTAAATAAATCCCCCTATGCACCTTAAATATGATTTAATCGTTTAACATGTATAATATCAAATATACATATAATAAATGACGTAAGTTATGACAGTTATGTGCAAATCACACTTGGGGTCTCCTCACAAAGTGGGCAGAGTTGAATTGTGAATTTTGCGCAGCTTTTACCTGAAATAAAGCCGTTTCCGGGGCAACTCAATCAGGTGGTGCGGTGTGATCTGCGGAGTCTTTGGCCATAAACACAACTTATATAAATATGTCGCTCACTAATGAGGCCAAGGAAACCCTGCGGAAAATATGAATATGTGGTCTCAGTCTTATTTTTATCTGACAGCATGTCATGTTTGGTTGTCGTGTTGTTTCACACTGAGCCCTGGTGACATTTTTAATGTTGGTGTTCAAACGATATCCCCGGAAGGAGGAACACGTTCACGAGTGCGAGGTCAAAGCCATAAAGGAAATCACACAACCGATTCGGTTCCCTTATTGACCTTCAGCCCAGATTTGACCACTTCAGGGCCACACACTGATTTTTAATCTTTCGTCAACTTTAAATTAACGAAACATTAACATGGGAAGTTTAAAAATTCACGTTTTATTCTGGAACCAAGATCTACTTGAGGGATCAGATTTACGGATCATCTTCCAACGGAACTGAATGAGCCATGATGCCATGTCCAATATGAAAAAATATGAATCTAATTGACCCTTTACTGTTTGTTTATAAAGCACTGAATGGTTCAGGGCCAAAATACATTTCTGATCTTCTACTATGTCACGAACCATCCAGACCCCTCGGGTCGTCAGGGACGGATCTAAGAGTCACAACTAAACATGGAGAAGCAGCGTTCAGTGTTTATACTGCACATATGTGGAACAAGCTCCCAGAGAACTGCAGGTCTGCTGCAACTTCAAAACCAATGCTGAATACTTCCCTGTTTGCCACTGCCTTTTATTAAATCTAAAAAATATTAACTTTTCCTTTTTTTATTGTTTTGTTTTTTTATTCACAGTGCAACTTTTTGATATCTTTCAAATGCTTCTTTAGTGTTTTACAATTCCTCATGATGCCTTTTATATTTTATGTAAAGCTCTTGAAATGTGCTATAGAAATAACTTTGCCTTATCTCAGATATGGCTTTATATTTTACTGACCAGTAAAGGACACGTCATCCAGTGAGGTGGTTTGCTTTAAGAGATCAGTTAACATGGGTGGATGTCGACATGTGATGTTATTAGTTCAAGGAAAATCCATAAGAACGTCGTTTCAATCTGGAAATTATGTTATCGATCGGTATTTTTCAACTTGTTTAAATAAAGGTTAGATTGTGAGCCTGACACTATAAATCATCCGAGGACTCTGATTGTGGCTGAGGACGTCTGTGTTAAGAGGCGGAAAATGCGTAAAACACGGTCTTTCGTTGTAGGTACATGTTCCCCTTTTATTGAAGATATATATATATATATAAGCGTCCTCGTTGTGCTTCTGTAACTCCACCGGTCCACCTTAAAAACCTTTTACGGCTTCCTAGACATCCCCTTTAAGAGATTATCCAACAGCTCCTTGTCGCCAGCAGGAGGCGCAGTCAGACCGCGTCCTCGCCTCGTGGTGCATGCAGCAGAGAGGGGCACAGCGGGGGGAACACGCACACAGTTTTTTCTCTGTCCATCTTTTATAGGGAACACGCGCGTATTTGGATGATTTCGTTCCGTCTCCTAGTCCAGGACTCGAGGTCTTCACATGATATCAAATGACATCAGCCACACACACACACACGCACACTTACAAACAAATACATGTAGGCTTTCCATAAACTCGAATTTTATTTTCCATCTTATTCCCTATATTATTAATCTGCGTGTATAAAAACAAAACACTGATGGGAAGATAAACCTTTGTTTGGAAACAGTGGCTCCACATATCTTAAACTCGATTGTTTTTATGTTATTTCGTTTCCACCGAAAAATATTTGATTTGCTGCAGGACCTCCCGGAGCCCCACTCGAGGACCCCTGGAGGTCCCGGGATCCCACGTTGAGAGGCATGTTCCTTCCCAAATCCCCCCCTGACCATCATCCGTGTGGAGCGCTGAGGTCGTGACGCTGCGTAAAAGCCACCTCGGGCCTTATTTGTATCTCCAATTACCCGGTTTATTCGTTTGTGTGCGAGCTGTGTTTTTACGCTGTGCGTAATTAACGAACGAGCGATGCCGCGAAATGTCAGGAGAAATAAGATCCGCGTCGTGGAGCTGCGTTACCGGGTTGTGATAAAACAGGCGGAGCGTTATGTAAGTGCAGCGCAGTGTGAGCCGGTCTACCGAGGACACATGGGTCCGCTGGAGAGGAGGAAGAGCAGCTGACTCCCGGTGGACTGAAGTCTGATCTGAGGACAGATATTAATCTGTAATGGGTTGAACACGAGAGTCCACACAGAGGAGGGAGAGGTGGTTCCAGAATTTAGTTTTTACTCGCGTAATTTTAACGAGTTTATCAGCTGACATACAATTCCACTCAGTTGTATTTGTACAGCGCCAAATCGCAACATGTAGTATCTCAAGTTGCTTTACATGGTGAGGTCGACACTTAAAAGTATTATAGAGAAACAGTTCCCAGAACGAGAGAACATGTGCGGACTATGGAGAGAAACAACTCAGTTGTGACACTAAAACTTGTTCAGGGAAATTCTAGAAAATCCTTCACCGACCACTGATGTGTCATATTGATGTATTTTATTTTCTAGAAGGAGATATAGCCAATCTCTAGAAGAACAGTGAAATGATGTTGTATCCATAATGTTAACTGCCATGTTGATCCACTCGGTTATCTTCCTCTTTTGTTTCTGTCGTTGAGACATTTTATTTAAAATAAATGTCCTGCTTCTCCCAGTAGAAGATCTAATTTTATATTTCTTTCACTTTCTCTTTTCTAAACCAATGAATCCGAGTTTCCTGGAGTGATTCCTGGTCTTTCAGGACTTTCAGGACTTTCTCCTAACTGGATTTCATATTTTAGTACAGGCCCACATTCTTCTTCAAACTCATTAGGTCTGATGTTTTCAGACCACGTCTTTCGTCAAACATTAACAAATAACTGTGTGTGTGGCAGCTTACTCAGCATCCCTTTCTTTTTCTTTCCAGGGAGATTTGTTGAGGCAGTGTTTTTTTTATTCCTTTAGTGTTCCGTAAAGTGTTTCTGCAGAGCCAGAAAAATGCCACTCCTGAGCATGAGATCAAAAAGTCACACTGTGAATGAATTTGATCCCAAATAAACAATTTGTAAATCATGTCAGATTCTTAAAGATTCAGAGGAGTCAGTCTGTGAAGTCTCTTGTGTCCTTTATATTCATCGAGCAACTTCGAGTGGAACTTTTTCAGATATCAGCAAAAGTGTGGCCACAAGCCTTTCTGGTCTTATATCAGCATTTTAATATTTGGAGCAGGATTGAAGAAAATAAAAAATAAAATCTGGCTTGCATAGAAGTCAGGCCACGAGAAAGCAATGCTGCAGCATGTTGAGAAAACAGGAGTAAAACAGCAGATTAGATGGAAACGGAAAATGTTCCCATGAGAGGAAAATAAACTAATCAGCATAAAAAAAAACACTGATGTCAAACGAACAAAAACAGAATTAGCTTAACTTGATCAAAGAAAAGAAACTGATGAGTGATGTGGGTTGTTTCAGTTCGTTTTCATTTCTTGTTTTTAGCTTGTTTTACTCATTTCATTCACACCCACATTTTCCACTCTACTACTATATGTGCATTTTATTTCAAGCAGCAGTTCATTGTGTCAATGCAGTAGTTTGGGTTTATTCTGTGAGATATAACCTTTATATCTAACCTGAAAAAGACTCAAACCACACATTTGCTACATAATACATTTTTATGTATTATCTCAACATTAATTATGAATATATAATCCTGTTGAGTACCCACTGCTACGATTATTATTCTTAACCTGTTAATTATTAGTCCTGCTAGTCTAAATTAACATTCATTATCCTATTGTGATTATTATATTATATATCTTTATGTGTAACCTCTTCTCCCCCCGCCCCCCAGCCCCCTCCTCTAAACCCAACTACTGCAGGCAGACTGTCTCTACCTGTTAAAAAGGGAGATTCTCTCGCCCGTGGTGGGGCCTCTGTAAATAAAATCAGAAGGAAAAACAGTCTGGACCTGCCCTGAGATAAATTCAGTTAATTAACAAGTCAAGCTCCTTGGACCTGTGCCTGTAATGACCCTCCCTCAAAAAAAAAGACTGAACAATTTGTCTTTGTCAGAAGGGGGACTCTCGTTTGTGGCACAAAACCATTGCCTCTGATGTGCTGTTTGCTCCGAGCTCCTATTTACAAGCTGCTCCTGCACCAATCCACGAAGGAGGCCTAGAAAATCTGCAGGGTCAAAAGTAGTCAGAGAGGGACAGAGCTTTTATTTTGGTCTATTGACACATGGGTTTAGTCAAAGCATTAATTGTGCCTCCTAAAACCATAGTCTTAGTGCCTGCTTTATGTCACCACTGTGCTTAAACATATATATAGGCGAGAGATTTAAACATCCTTATTTTGTTTTTACAGCTCTCTGCCACTGTTTTTCGGCCCGAGGGTGCAGGAGCTCGACGGGCTCCGATTACTCTCCAAACACTCTTCAATCAGGACCAATTATTAAAGAGGATCCACTGTAACAGGCTGATCTTATCAGGGCTGGGTCAGCAACAGCAGGCGGCCACAACAGATAAAAAAGAAATGAAAATAAACATTGCAGAAAATTTGTTTTAGCAAGAACAAAACGTAAAGTCCTAAAAAACTCTGAATAAAAGAATGAAATCTAAATAAATACCAACATTCTATTATAAAAGTATATACTGGTGATATTTCGAAAATAAACTACAAAGAGTATGATTAAATGAAGCCAACAAAACAGCAAGAACTCCTCACTGAAACAATATGACTTAGTAGGAAATATACTTACTAATGGAAGGAATCAACCTTGTAAAGTCACATTTTAATTCCACAGGTAAAAAGTTATGCTCTTTACTGATAAACACCAGACTTAAATGAACTTTTAATGAAACGTCTCCGGATGTGAATACACCTCCTCCTAAATAAGGACCTGGTTACAATGAGTATTCAATCCCCAGCTTTTCCCCCTTTGTCCCACATCCTGAATACCCAGTCTGAAGAAGTGGGTGAAAAACGTTGGCTGCAACCTTATCTGGCAAAGGCCTAGACAGCAGCGTACGTGTCCTATTATATTTCTCACCCTCCCAATTTAAGAAAGTTCACTTGAAGAGCAGAAGAAAAGAAGCTCATCCACTCAAATCTGCCTCTGACACATTATGTCTCTTACCCAGAGGGGCTCTTCTTCATCCGTCTGACATTTGACATGAAGGTTTCTCTGGGTGAGAATATCTGTCGACTTAGGCGAGGGCCAGTGGCACTGACACACTAATTAATAATCAACAAGCTGTGGCCTGAATACATGTCGGTCAGTGGTAGAATCTCAGCTAATTATCTGTCATTGGAAGAATCTACAGTGCCTTGCATAAGTATTCACCCCCCTTGGACTTTTTCCCATTATGTACTGTTACTAACTGGAATTCAAATAGACTTAAATAAACTTTTTCCCGTTTGATCAACAAAACATGCATAGTACTTTGGAGGTGCAAAATAAATTTTATTGTGACAAAACAATAATGAGAACAAAAAAGTTGACATCTGTTGGGTGCATAAGTATTCACCCCCCTGTGTCAATACTTGGTAGAACCCCCTTTCGCTGCAATTACAGCTGCAAGTCTTTTGGGGTATGTCTCTACCAGCTTTGCACATCTAGAGATGGAAAGGTTTGTCCATTCTTCTTGGCAAAAAAGATGAAGATCAGTCAGATTGGATGGAGACCGTCTGTGAACCGCAATCTTCAAGTCTTGCCATAGATTCTCTATTGGATTGAGGTCTGGGCTTTGACTGGGCCATTTTAAGACATTAACATTCTTTAATCCAAACCATTCCTTTGTAGCTCTGGCTGTATGTTTAGGGTCATTGTCCTGCTGGAAGATGAACCTCCGCCCCAGTCTCAAGTCTTTTGCAGACTGCATCAGATTTTCTTCAAGGATTTCCCTGTATTTGGCTCCATCCATCTTTCCCTCTATTCTGACCAGTTTCCCTGTACCTGCTGAAGAGAAGCATCCCCACAGCATGATGCTACCACCACCATGTTTCACTGTTGAGATGGTGTGCTCAGGGTGATGGGCAGTGTTGGGTTTTCGCCACACATAGCGTTTTGCATTGAGGCCAAAAAGTTCAATTTTGGTCTCATCTGACCAGAGCACCTTCTTCCACATGTTTGCTGTGTCTCCCACATGGCTTCTGGCAAACTCCAAACGGGATTTTTTATGGATCCCTTTCAACAATGGCTTTCTTCTTGCCACTCTTCCATAAAGGCCAGATTTGTGGAGTGGACGACTAATAGTTGTCCTGTGGACAGATTCTCCCACCTCAGCTGTGGATCTCTGCAACTCCTCCAGAGTAACCATGGGCCTCCTGGTTGCTTCTCTGATTCATTTTCTCCTTGTCCGACTCTTCAGTTTGGGTGGACGGCCTCCTCTTGGTAGGTTTGCGGTTGTGCCATATTCTTTCCATTTTCTTATGATGGATTTTATGGTGCTCAGAGAGATGTTCAAAGCTCTGGATATTTTTTTATAACCTAACCCTGCTTCATATTTCTCCACAACTTTATCCCTGACCTGTTTGGTGAGCTCCTTGGTCTTCATGATGCTGTTTGTTCAGTAATGATCTCCAACAAACTCTGAGTCCGTCACAGAACAGGTGTATTTATACTGAGATTAAATTGCAGACAGGTGGACCCTATTTACTAATTATGTGACTTGCAAATGTGACTTGTGAATGCAATTGGTCGCACCAGATCTTTGTTAGGGGTTTCACAGTAAAGGGGGTGAATACATATGCACTCAACACTTTTCAGATTTTTATTTTTAAATAATTGTGAAATCCATGTAATATTTCCCCCCACTTCCAAATGATGCACTATTTTGTGTTGGTCCATTACATAAACTCACGATGAAATAAATTTTAATCTGTGGTTATACCATGACAAAATGTAGAAAAGTCCAAAGGGGGTGAATACTTATGCAAGGCACTGTATGTTTGTTAAGCAAGTCCCATATTGTTTTGATGTGTCAGCGGGTTTTCGTGTGTGTGTGTGTATGTGTGTGTGCATGCATGTGTGTGTTGGTGGCTTTTATCCCCCCCACCAGTCCAGCCTGGGCTCCTTGTTCTAAGTCCCTGGTATGAGGGGTCAAAGGTCACCGCTGCTTGTGGCCTGTTCAAATCCCCCTATAGTGTGTAATGTTCTCGACTGACCTGTCATTTAATAAAGGGAACCAGTGTCCAGATATTAGTTTTCAGGCCGTGGGACATTTTAATCAGTTGATCTGCAGCTTGAAACTGTCATTTCCTTTATTTCAATAAGCCAAGATCTATTATTATAAAGGACTGCATACATTTATAGATGTTAACATCAAATATATCCCAAAAAACTGACGTGACACCTTGTTTTGTTGTGGTTATTATAGTTTTATTTCATTATAAAAACTTTGCTTTTCCTCTTTACAGATGTGCACATGTGGAGATTGGCTGATTTACATTTTTCTTATCGGAAACAATTTGTATATTGTATAATATAATAATAATAACAATAATTTCTCAAACAGATGTTTGGACATGTCAACAGGATTTGACGATTTCTTCAAATGTACAACAGGAATGTCCA
This sequence comes from Pleuronectes platessa, assembly GCF_947347685.1. Taxonomy (NCBI): domain Eukaryota; kingdom Metazoa; phylum Chordata; class Actinopteri; order Pleuronectiformes; family Pleuronectidae; genus Pleuronectes; species Pleuronectes platessa. Next base: position 10,572,812 of record NC_070645.1, read on the forward strand.
ACTTTATTCAATATCTTCAGTTGAGCTTCACTACAAACTGAAGACGAAATATTTAACTGGGTCTGAAGTTTATGATTATTTTAGGACCATTAAGCTGATAACAGATTGAGTTAGGTTGCGTGTTTCAAACAACATTTCTATTTAGAACTGAAACCTACACCCAATGACAAAAATCAATGAGTTGGTTTTTTGTAATAGTATTTAAAATAAATTCTGGGTTTAAGCTCTGGACCATCACAAACTAAATTAGGAAACAAATGAAAAAATATAATGAGATAAATCACTTCCACAAAACTCAAACCTAGACACTTTTTGAATTTTTGTATGATTTGTAAATATTTTTTTTTTGTGTATCTTCCTGAAGTTTCTGTTTTTTGAAGTTTCACAAAAATACATTCATTTCACTTTTTAACTATGAGGTTTAGTATATTTCTTTAATTTACATAAATGGTTTTCAGAATCAATTCTTATAGTTTAAGAGCAGTGTCTGAACCATATAAAACTAATTATAGGATTAAAAGAATAATTTAGACAAATAATTTCCACACCTTCTGAATCTTCTTGCAATGTGTAAATATTTGTCTTTGGTGTCCATCAATATATGTGAACTTTCATGAATAATTCATAAACAAACCTCCACATGAGAAGCCACATGTGTTAGACCGACAGAAAAACAACTTTTTCTCATGCTTAGAATAAAATCTCTTAAAATATGTTGGAATGTTGTTAAATGTTGGAATGCTGTTAAATGTTGGTGTGTTTGTCTCGCACCGATCTGCTGAACGCTACGGGCTCCCCGCGCCACTCGGGGGCCAGTCCGCACTCCACTGAACGGGAGGGAATCTTGTTGATAACTGATTGAATTGTATGGTAAAAGTTGCTGCAGCCCGCATGCTCCATTCAGCATGATGCTACATCTGGCTCTGTGCTGTCCCAAGAAAAGCCTTTACAAATGGAGTTGAGCTCCATGACGGAGCAGAAGCCCCTCTGGTGCTGGTTTTCCCCTTCCTCCTCCTCCTCCTCCTCCTCCTGCGTCCGTCCTCACCCCCCGTGCACGTCCCCATGGCGAGGGAAATCCACCACAATTCCGTTTCTTTTTTTTCTTAAATGCGTTTTCATCGCTTCAGGGCCACTTATCAAGCAGAGAGGATTCACATTTAATTTACACGCGCAGGCGAGAAGACGCACGAGATCAGGGCCACGTGAGCACAAGTGCACTCGCTAATTTGTTGATCAGTGATCCATTAGACGTTATAGATTATTATCAGTGTTGTATTTGGAAGACAACGACTTTATTTAACCTACTACTAATGGTACTAATAATAATAATTACATATGACAACAGACTTTTTTCTACATAATTAGTCGCAGGGGTCTTTGGTGTTGATAGGATCCCAAACAAACAGACGTAGTACTTATAACTATATTTACTATACTTATAACGTATTACTCAATATCAACACTAGTCTTTATTTCCTAAGCCTAAAGCTCCCATGTTTTATTTACTTATAATTTAATTTATTAATTTATTTGGTTTATCTTTTTACTTTGCAGCACACCATTTGGCGTTTGAATGGATTCTTTAAAAAATATTTAATAGGTGCATTATTGTCCCATGTCCTCTCTCCTACACCAGGCAGCCGTCCCTCCCTCTGGCCCCGGGTCTGAGCAGGAGGATCCGGGTAAAGCCCCAGCAGAGGCAGCGTTGTTTTCCCGCACCACGTTCTCCGCATGCACGTTAAACCAGCACAACAGAAGCTGCAGTGAAAGAACAGGTTTAACTGTGAACGTGTACATATGAAAACGTCGGGGCCTGATTATAAAGCCCTTTGCTTTAATTCGTACTTTTGTATCACTGCTGTTTTGTTATGGCTGCATGATCGTATGAATATAACTATGTTATGAGTCCATGACCTTTGCACTACTTTTTTTCTTCTATTCACTTCTGGGACTTTTAGGCTTTTTGATTGATTGCAAGTCTCCACACACGTAAACAAGTATAGTCTACAAATGGAGGAGTTTTTTGGGTGTTGAATAATTTTTTTGTACAATTTGGATTAGAAAATTAGGATTATAGATACAAATGTGGTCAGTCTCCATACATTAAATTATGGCCCCTCACGTGGGCTAATTCAAACTCCACTGAAGTTTATTGTCTGCAGCTTTACAAATGTTGAAAAGTGTGAATTGCTTGGAGCTCATAACACATGTAGGTAAAACAAATATTAAAGCAAAGAAAGAGAAATGGTTTGAGTTTACTGCTCCTCTAATCCTCTCGGTTTCTCATGTGGCTCGAATAAATACATGCACGTTTTAAAAAGGGGAAAAGCACATGAACCAGGCAGAGGAGTCAAACCCTGCGAGGATCCACAGAGAGCTTTTCTCGATGGAGGACGTTTCTTCTGCACTTTAAACTGTGGAGTCAGAACGTGTAAGTGATAGTGATAGTGAAGATGTAATTTCCCCAACTTTAACAAGAAGTTACAGCCTCTGTAGCGTTTATATGGTGCATTCACAACACACCCATGAGAATGAAGCATGCGTAGATTCGGAGTTTTGTGTAGAAAGCTCGGCTATAAGCGTAAAGGCTGCGCCACTACGATTTCATGCAACCTGGATGTTGACGCTGCTTAGTTTGTAATGCAATGTACATTTAGAGTCTATGCTTCTAAATGTGCATGTGCCTGAGTTTAATCTCAGTCGTCGGTTATTCTGATTAAAGAATACAATGCTAATTAGGGGCAATTATTGTTGCCATTATTTACATTTTAGGTGAGCCATAAAATATATATTTTTTCATATTTGGTTTCGCAGTAGGTGACGTTCCTGCTTTCCTCGTTGGGGCTGGACAAGTGTATGTCTGCATGCAATGTGACTGTTTCTGCAGCAGAGCCGTTTTATCATGCAGAGACTTCTCAGGGACTCTTCTGCTCCATGAGACCTGCAGAAACCCAGGTCATACACACACACACACACACACACACACACACACACACACACACACTTCACGACATGAAAATCCTGTGGCATTAACAGCCACCCTAACCTTTTTTCAAACTTTCCAAATGGCTCCATAATGCAAGGAGATTTTTGGTATATTAATGCATAACAACGTTATGAGCTGGCGGAGTACGTGACCTTGTGTGAGGTGGCGAGTGCATGCAGGCAAGCTGAGAGATTAGACATAAACTCGGCTCCTGACAGCTTTTATCGGCCTCCGTGTATTTGATTGTCTCAAAGATCAATGCAAAGTGCTGACCCTGGCGCGCCATGCATGTGTCAGCAATACCCACAACTTGGTGTTTTCAAAACATGCATGCAGAGACCAATTTATGCAATATAGACTGAGCTCTTTAGAATTTACTTTTAAATGAATTTACTAAATTGTGTGAGGGCGTGTTTTCTTCTCTTTCCCCTCACGTATTCTTTCCATTGTTATTCTATAGAAGCTACAGTCTACTGGTTCCCAATCCGCACTGGAATTTAACCCTGAAACGCCAGCAGCATTATAATGGCTCGTCCCTGCTTCCAGTATGGCCCCTTCAGGCTCCAGCTCCATGCAACAGCGGCGGCGGCGGCGGCAGCAGCAGCCGTCGAGCTGGGGCCAGACAGCCTGCTATGCAGCCCCGGCTCCCCTTATCATTCCCGGGGCTTGAGCCTACACCACGTAGACTATACACGGCAGTCTAATTTATCAGGAACACATCACGTCCAACGTGGCAGCATGAGCGAAGGGCAAGTCTAGTCAGAGCTTCTTTGCAGAAGTTCTAAAGGTTTTTCCGCAGCACACAATATCCTGACTTGTGGAATAGCCCGGGGCAGGTTGTGCACTCATACAACACGTGGCTTTGAGCTGTTATTTTATCTGTTTGTATTTTACAATCTGGATTTAACTTTTATTTCTCTTTTTACAGTTGTTATTTTATCTCTTATTATAGCCCCGTTATAGAGGGGGGTTATAAAAGTTGGCCACCTCTTTACGCAAAGCATTTCCTGCTTTTTGCATTCACGCTATAAAAACTCTCTTTAGTGCAGCGGTCCTGTAGGGGTGTTGTTTAGCTCCGGCTTATGGAAGGTGTTCCTCTCTGCTTGCATAAACCTTGAGTGCAGCTTCCATGCACGCACCGCCTCATGCGCAGTGGTTTGGGAATGGCTGCATGCGTAAATGTCTGCGGTTTGCCTCTTGTTATTATTGCAAGCTCCGACGGGCCACCACGTCTTCCGTCTCCCTCTCTCTCGCTCTCTCTCTCTCACACACACACACACACACACACACACACACACACGCACACGCATGCACACGTACACACACACACGCCCACACACACACACACACACACACACACACACACACACACACACACACACACACACACACACACACGGGAAGGGAATCCCTCTCTACACTGTTGGAGTTAAACCATGAACATATTACATGTGCTCATCTTTTAACTAGGCCTATATTTAACACAATTGTTGGTTTAAACTTCCCACAGTGTAGATAAGCATGTGAGGTCCATTTCCTTTCAAATCAGAAACCTCAGAAAAACCCTAACTGTGTCCAATTGAATATATACGTCTGATTGTTCATTAATACGTCCATAAATTAATGTGGTGCAGAGGAGTCTAAATTAAAAGGTGGGGGAGATTTTATGTCAAACTCTGTAGATATCAACGATGAAAAGCAGATGTGTACCCAAATTAAAAGATTATAAAGAAATTAGGAAAATATTTTATTTCTTTAATTTCATAAACCTCTCCTACGTAACGCAAAATTTTGGAAAATGTACCCATAATTAAACCTATTTATATCCCCATGCACACACGCACGCACACACACACACACACACACACACACACACACACACACACGGACATAATTATAACAAATACTAATCCTCCTAAAAAAAAGAAAGAGAAAGAAGTCATGACATTTACACTCAGTCGCTTTTAATGAATGCTTCAGAATAAAAAAGAAAGGGAAAGTGCTTCAGAAATCCACCGTTCAAGTTTCCATTTCGGGTGCCGCTGTACGATATATATAGATATATATATTCACAACCCCCCAAAAAATCCAATATACAAGAAACCTCAGAAAACTTCACAAAAATAAATATTCAGTCTCATATAAACAACCAGTGACTTCAAATTCCATGTCAAAAAAGCTGACCTCAAGTATTGTATATAAAAAAGAAAAAAAAGGAAAAAGTGGATGAGTGAGAGAAGAGGAAGAGGAGGAGAAACAGTGCGTGCAGCCTCTATCTGCAGCACGATGCATTTGTTGACATTGATAGCGTCACTGTCGGGGCGCTATTTGTCATAATGGTGGAAAAAAAGGGGTCCTCCCAACAGGCCATTACCACCATCCCCGTCCGTCAGCCGTGCATTGTGAGCGCTGCGTGAGAATAGGCTGGTGCGTCATTGGGGTGGTGAGGGTGGAGTGTGTGTGTGTGTGTCACAGAGAGGGGGGGGGGGGGGGGGGGGGGTAACCCGCACAGCTTTACGCACGGCTATTTCTCTTCCTCCTATGCCGTGCAGCCTGTGCTTTTGACATGCGGATTAAAGGTTGAAAGCTTCGGTCTTGCAACACAGCGACCCCCTCCCCTTCACCCATACCACCACCGCCATCCTCCTCCTCCTCGACCCTGTGCAACCCCCTCCGTTTTACTGCTGTAGCCTGCACAAACACACACACACACACCACCAGCTTGTGTCATATAGCTCCAGAAATATCCTCTTTACAGGCTGAGAATATCTTGAGTTCAAGTCTGAGTTGTTGGCCCTAGCCTCAAAGTAAAGGAAAAAATAAGGCCCACAGTGAGCTGGTGGCTTCATGACTGAACAAACGTCTTGTGCCAACGCTGATTGAGTGAAACTTGCTATTTGGACATCTTTCCACCTTCCCCCCAAACTCTCTCTGACTCTCTCTCTCGCTGTCTTTTTTTTACATTTTACAATCACCCTTTAAATGGTTCCTACAATCCTCTGAATGAATGTGCCCCCTTTCTGCTGCATGTGCTTGCGAGGAGGCTGACATCATTCTCGGGGCTTTGGGTTTGTTGTGATCTGGCTCGCCATAAGCTGGGCCTCCTCTCCTTTTGTGGCTGACAGAAGCCTGCCAATTAAGCAGAGTCTGGCCATTAAAAGCATCCAGGCATGTAGGCATAGTCCATATACCTACATGTAGGTGCAGCTTGAGCCTTTAAAAAGTGTGTGCAACTAAAAATGTGGGGGCTAGACGGGGTAGTACATTCACTGAGTCTACATTGATGTGGTAATTTGAGATTATGAGAGGAAAGCGTATTGGCTCTTAAATTTAAAAAAAGCTAATTGTATTTTGGGTGTCTCAGCCAATAATGGAGGAATAAATGACGTCTTTATTCCTCAGATAAAGATAATTTAATTCTACTTAAAACAAAATAATGAACAACACTGGAATCAGCATATAGGAAACCAGAAAACCTAAAGAATCCTCCAAAGCGCAAGGAACTGAATGCACCTCATTGGTCTTTTTGTCTACATCCAACAGTCTTATCATTTTTATTTTCTTGTTTTTCTTTCTGCCAACATCTCCCCAACACAATGTTCCATACTGTAGTCATACACCACTAAAGCTAAATAAAGACCCCCCAATGGTAGCAAAGTGCATCACTTGTGCTTGGTCGCATTGTTTCTGAGTAGCCAGTGTAGCTATAGAATGTGTTTCACGCGTTTTTGGTGCTGGTTCATTTATTTTTCACCTCTGATTCACATCCCACATGGCAACCCTATCTTGGACATCGCCATTGTGTGTGCACGTTATTTTCCTGATTTATTTTCGTGCACCTGAACGCGCAAAGAGACGCAAACCTATGGCACAGCAATAACGTGCACACGCCACCGGTGTCCAAAGGGACTTGACGGGGACACGAACCGAGTGTGTGGCGCTGTGAAGGTCTGAGCCTTATTCCTTCATGTGATTGTCTGAGTACATAAGGCCAGTGTGTTGTGTCTGGGCCCTGCGTCTGTGCGCCGTCACACACGTTAGGACAACCAGGAAATACTGCGCAGAAAAGAAAAAAAAAGACTGAAAACCAGATCACAAGCACTCTGGAAAAACCCACAACCACCAGGAATAGTTCCCTGTCGAATCTAATAAAGGCTTAACTGTGAGAAGGTATAGATTGACACTGATAAAACCCATTTTCATAAGAATCCTCTGAAGCTGAACACTTGGAAACCAGTGTGGCCAAGCCGGACAGCGTGACACTCATGAAAGAAAAACACATCTTTTAATGGCACAGAATTGGAACCCTGACTTTTTCTTTCTTTGTTTTTTAGATTTAAATCAAACTCAGCACCATCTTAAACAAAAATTAGCCTCATTCCAAAGAATGCTGGGATTTCCCCCCTCTTTTTTCAGACAAAGCACAAACCACTGAAACCCTGGCATCATACAATCCAACAAGTCGAAAGGCGAAGAAGAAACAGTCGAGTTTAGAGAACAATAATTATAATAAAAAAATCAAGTAAACACAACAACGAGAACCTAACATATTGCTTAGGGTTTGTAGCTTATTGAGAAAAATAAAACACAACTTTTTTAAGCGTAAATCCACGAGCGGTGTCTCACAGTCCCGTGTGCGTGAGGCTCCGAGAGGGGGGCAGATCGTGTAGGTTTTCCTCCATCAAATCTCAAAACAAAGCAGGAATGTATATCCATTCACAGGAGGGGAAAAAAAGAAGAAGGGATGAGGGGGAGGCGGAAAAAATACAGACCGACAAAAGTTTGGAGCAGTTCTGCTGCGCTCACGTTAAGACTCTGGCTACGATTGTGTTGGAGATGGACACCGTGGTGGGGGCTTTTGTTGTTTTGCTTGTTTTTTTTTTTAAACCCTCAGTATTTCCTCGTTCTCTGAGTGTGTGGGGGAGGGAGAATGTGGACGCCTGGCTGCCACCTCCACACGGGGTGGGACGGAGGGGGAGGCCCGGGGCCCCTCAGCGAGTTCAGGGAGTAAGCGGGGCACAAATCCCCGTCGTTGCCAACAACCAGCGACGGCGGGGAGGGGAAATTCGCCATCAGGCTGAAAGGCAATTTTGCGGCCGGTGCTGCAGTACTGGCGCTGCTGCTGCGTTTGCGTCTGCTCGGTAAATCCTCCGTGGCCGCCTCCTGACGAGAGGAGGAAGAGGAGCATGTAGACGAAGTAGAAGACGAAGAAGAAGAAGAAGAGGACGAGGAGGAGGAGGAAAAAGAAGAGGACAGGGCAGCCTTGTTGACCCTGGGCACGTTTTGTTTTGTTTGCAACCTGGAAACTCGGGCTTTCTTGTTCCCCAGCACCGCAGCCTTCAGGGTTCTGTGCCTTGGCTCCCCCTCCTCGGTGGACGATGCGTCCTTGGTGCGGCTGCATTCCTGAGGGCCACATGGGGACCTGGGGTCTACACCAGGGCTCTTATCTGTGGCTTTAATCCCGCTATTGAAAAAGTCCCCTTGCTTGATTGTGGCACCGCTGATATGCAGGCCATAGCTGCTCTCCGCTTTATTGTCTCCTTTACATTTGACTACAGAGGCCCGGCTCTGGTATTCATATTCATCACAGCTTTCCTCCACTTTAACTTTCACATTGTGGAGGTTGAAGGGAGGTGTCCTGGCCAGCCTGCCGCGGTCCGAGTGGGGGGCGGCGGTCACAGGGGCCTCCTCCGTCTCGGCCTTTATTTTCCTCAGTGGGGTTGGCAGTTTTAAGGTGGTGACTTTCGCCTCCCTTTTATCGGCACATTTGGGAAACATGTCCTGGTCCCACTGTGCGCTGAGTCCCGGGGGGCATTTGATGGGATACCCGGGTGTCCTGCGTGTGGGGTGAAAGGCCTTGCTCCGGGTGAGTCCCGGTGAATAGGAGGGCAGCTCCACATCAGGATCAGCATCACAAGCCTTTTCCCTTTTGAAGCTCTCGCCCACAGCTGAGTAAAATTTTGGTGGCTGTATGGGTCCCAGGTCCTTTCTGTATTCACTGCAGATAAATTCACATTTTTGCCTTTTCTCCTGTCTGCTGTCTCCCGTGTGCGAGGGGGCAACATGACCCAGTGTCCTGTGCTGCTTCTCGTTGTTGTAGTGAAACGTGGGCTGGAGGACCAAAGGTGCTTTACTATTAGTGACGCTTTTGGACAGAGACCCGACCCGGGCGCGTCTGAACCGGATGCTCTGCACCGAGACCCGGCTCGAAACCGAGCTGGAGTCGGACTGAGAGGAGCTCTCCTCGTCATCTGAGCTGACCTCTGAACTCTCCGACTGGCTGTCATCCTCGTCCTCTTCCTCTTCCTCCTCAGAGCTCCCGGAGTTGCTGGTAGTTGAGAAGCCCGACCCAAAATCCGAGTCGGGGTATGCCCGGTCCGAGTAGGTGCTGGACTCGGTGTCGCTGCTGTAACTCTCCGTGAAAGACTGCTCCTGGTGCTGGTGTTGCTGGTGCTGGTGATGGTGCTGGGGTCTCGGGTGGAGATAGAAATCCTGGCCGAGGTGGAAAGCACCGAAAGAGGTCCCGTGGCTATCGGTTGGTTTGGGTTGCACGAGCAGCACCGGCGGTACGTGCTGGTGCGCGTGCCTGCTCCTGCTCCACGATTGCCTCGCGCTGTCCTTGCCGCCGCCCCCCTCGCGCCTCCTCTTCCTCTTGTGAAGTAGGTCGCCGGCGGAGCGCGAGAGCCTGGACTGAGCAGCTATGGCGGACTGGAGCACCACGGGCTGCCGGCTCACCGCGCTCCGGTAAACCGCGTGCCTTTGGCTCAAAGTAACACAGTTCCCTGTTATTTTAGATGTTTCATAGTTTTTAAAGTGTTTGTGACCGGATTTAGTCGCCGCTCGGAAATCCCGGCCGTGGGTTTTGTGGTAAAATTGAGGTAGTTTGGAGTCGGTGAGGCAGGGAGCCAGCTCTCTCCGCCTGGCCGCCTTGCTGTGGAGCGCGAGAGTCTCCGGGACGCCGTGCAAACTGAACCAAACTTTCTCCCTCCACAGCTCGGCGGCGTCGGCGCTGAGCAGCCCCGGGGACGCGTCCACCTCCCCGGGGGGAAGCGGCGCTTTTGCTTTCCTTTTGTTGGACTTCAACACCCGCTCCGTCTTGCAGGAGAAGTACAGAGCCTCCACGTCCTCCCGCGATATCAGCGTGCACTTCGCGGCGTGGAAAGCTATTGAGTTTATTGCCTTGAGCTTGCGCAGCTCCTCCAGGTCGCAGTGGTGCTTCTTCACCTTCAGGTGGTCCATGCGCTTGTGCACCGTGGTCCGAGGGATGTTCTTCAGCAGGTCGGTGAAGACCTGGGACAAAGCAAACATTTGCTTGCCTTGGATGAGCAGGTATCCCAGTCTCACTCCTTGCATTTCCTCAAAACCACACTCCAGGTCTCCCATGTTTCATACAACAGCTCCAATGTATTTAATCCATGTGCAGTCACTCTCAGTATAGTGTGGACCTACGCGTAAATGGCATGGGGGTCTTGAGCTCAGGACCTCCTGCTCATACCTTTAATCCATCCACTCTGCTGCTGCTGCTGCGTCATGAAAATGTAAACTTTGACATGCGGAGTTAAAAGGAGCTGCCGGTGTCTCATAGGTCGAACGAGCCGACAGCATCCACTCGTCGCCTCTTGCCCCGCACCGGCATGGTGGAGGAATGCCGATCCACGGATGGGTCCACCAAGCCGGGGGGCTGCTCCTCTGCTACCTGCCTCTGCAGCCGGCTCCACTCCCCTCTGGTCGGCAGCAGGACGGAGGGGTAGGTGTACACCACTGCCTCAGCCAGAGGGATAAAATAGGGAGAGAGGAGAGTGAGAGAGAGATGAGGGAGGGAGGGAGCTGTGAGGGTGGAGGGGAGGGAGAAGGAGAGAGAGAGAGAGAGAGAGAGAGAGGGAATAACAGCTAAAATGCAGCTGCTATACTGGCTGCTGGTTGAGCCACAAATAAAATGACACAGAGGGGAGGTGCGCCAGTCTAGAGACACCTTCATCAATTAATGCCCCCGAAGTAGACGCCCATTGGACGATGCTGACAGGTGATGCAATAAAAATGGATACCCCCACCACTCCTACGCGCACACACACACACACACACACTACTACAATAGTTCACAATTGTGCCCCCCCCCCTCTCCGCTGTTTAAGTCAATTATACAAATATTGCAAGTTCATATATCAAAAGCTAAATAAAGACCTGATAATAAAATAAAATCCCCCCTCCCACAGTTATTTGCGTGTAAAGTAAAGCCTAGCCTGCTAAATGTCGTGATTATAGACCGAAGTGTGTTTTCGCTGTTATTCCCCTTCGGTCCACATAAACATGCGTGCAGGTCTTGCATGGTCCTGTATGCAGTGGGTTGCATGTGCTGGTGAATGCACGCTCCACGTATTTCAGACGGCCCCGTGAGTGTGTGAGTCTGTGTGTGTGTGAGCGAAGTCAGCACCGTTTAAAACAAAGATATTTGCCGTTTTACACTCGGGGAGCTGCTTTTCCACGTCCACGCTGCTGTTGTTCCTCTGACCAAGACTCAACTCTTCTGCTTTAGTTTTCTCCATATGAATTCTTCCTCGTTGGTTGCCTATACACTGGCCTACTTATACAGACTATGTAGGTCTAATTGTCTGGCTACACCATAATGAATTAATCGGCATTCGCAATTTTTTTCTCCCCCACCTTTTCCCTTTACATAATTTATCTTGTGTGTGTCTGAAATAATTTGAGACATGCTGTTTAATTCAGGGTGTTGCCCAGCTAATATGTATTTACGCATAAAATTGTTATATTTGGAATTGTACGTGTATATAGAGCGAAATATATTAAGTTAATGTAAATTTAGTGGAGTCATTCTAAAGCGTTAAATCCCCGTTAACCCCCCACCCCCCCTGGTAAAACCATGAGAACAGTGATTGGACCAAACTAAATGTGCAGAGTCAGGGTTGCTTTTCCCACATGATTTCGAGACAATGTGAGCACACATCCAATCAGGAGTTGTCGCTTAAAAATACATTTATAACTCGAAATCTTGGAGCGATAATTAGAAAAGAAAACACACAGTATATTATATAAGTATGAAATTGATATCGTAATGATACTATGAATTGGGGTGTTGATACTATTACCATGTTTCAACATGGAGGAGCAGGAGCCTGCATTGGTTATTGTGGGATTACTGAACATGTTACTGTGCATGTGGCCGAATTTATTTTCAGAGATCTTTTTGTGTATTTATGTGTGTGTCCTGTTCACGTGTACACATTTAAATGATGTGCAAGGTACGCACACTAACACAAACACACGCATAGGGATTCACACACACATACACACTCACAAACACAAGCATGATTTCCACGGGAAATGAAAGTATGAACATGCAAACACGCATATACACAAAAAGACAAGCAATTAGATCGCATGGGCACACCTAATTGACACACGCAAACACATACACACTCACGCAAACACAAGCAAGATTTCTACGGAACATGCACGTGCACAAGCATGGAACATAAGTACACAAAGAAAGACACGCGCAATCTGCACGCACGCGCACATCTTATCGACACAAGCACGAACACGAAAAATAATTTGAATTCACGCAAACATTTTATTGGCACGCGAACGCACACACATGAGTATTTGAAGGCACGCGCCCACCTTACTGACACACACATGCACGCACACATTTAAATACATAATTGAATGCACACGCAAATCATATCGAAATACGCATGCACACACGCACGTATAAGGTAAAAACACGCGGGATTTGACCCCCCCCCCCCCCCCCCACACACACACACAGCATATTGACAGACACGCACACACACACGTGCAAAAAAAGGCTACACGGACACGTAGAGGAACCACAGGCTGAGGGCACCACCCACATCGCTGTCTAAATAATATGACTGTGTCCTATATAACATAGAATAATTGTTTGAATTAGCAGTAGGACTACGGAAGGCTGTTTTGACTGGTTATTGTGTTTCGCCCCTGAGCCACATTTTCTCAGCGTCATGTTCCGTCTTTATTCTTCATATAAAACCCGTGAATCCCCTGTGACCAGAGACTGGGCCGAGACAAAGACATGGACGGGCTCATCTACACAAGACGATTTACACATGTCATTTCTTATTTGTTTAGCTCAGTGTAGCATAAACGTTGGCCAAGCGTTTGTTGCAGCTCCTTGCTAGAGAAATATCCTAAAAATACAAATCCCTAAAATACTCATATGAATGTGGACTAAACCCCCCCCCCCCCCCCGTTTTTTACGGTAAACACTTTTATAGATATTAAATTAGAATGTATTGCCTTTAGAAAATTAGAATGTATTGCCCTTAGATATCTCTTTATGATGTCATGGAGATATCTAAGGACTGACTTTGTATGAGCTTACTTTATATTCGATAAGCCATGAAAGCCTGTTTTACACCGTGCAAGTTGCTTGAGGACGTTCAGAGTTCCACTCAGAGTTTTGTGTGTGTTAATATCAGTGTATGCAAGTCTTATCCACTGTCCAATCACTTTATTTATCTCCAGTATACCTCAGTTATCTGTCCTCCTCCACCGTTTGGCACACAACCTGCTCTGTTTGCAGCAGGACTCGCCTCTCACGCACTGCTCCCAGCACCCACCAGCGCAGAGCACGTGGGGATTCACGGCAGCTCACTGAAGGTCCACATCCCCCGGGGGAGTATAACTCCCGTACAGTCACCGTGCACTGCAGGAACACACAGTCGATGCTCTGCTTCATCACCGGATCCTGGCCACTACACGTCTCACACCGCTTCATGAATTTGGGTTTACAATACGTAACCAACTCATTGTTTCCTCTGACAAAATCCAGTATGGCTGCATCCAAGGAAGAAAATACAAAGCAATCTAAACTTATTTTAGCTCATTCTCTACTTATCTAAATTCTGCATTCATCCAAACTGATCAGTCATCTTATGCACTTCGTAAATTACGCAAAGTTGTGAAAATTGTTCAGACCTTGTGGACCAAGGCGTACCGCCAGGCAGCTGTCACTGGGATAGATTTAACTATAGCTTAATAATTATATTAATGAATCCTATAACTTTCTTCAGGATTTTGTAAAACATGTCTCTCCAAAGTAGCCTTTCCCTGATCTATCTGTTTTAGTTTCTCCCACTCTGGTTCTTACACTCAAATGCCCCACGCTGACTGTCATCATTGCTTTTTTATATTCATGCTATCACCGCATCTAACGGTTTGTAACAATGACCAAATCATGTTATAATTTATGAATAAAAATAATCGTGTGTATTTACATATATTTGATTATTCCCAATTAAGATCGGGCCCTCTTTGTTATGCAGATTTGGGGATACGCCAGATGCTACAGGGCACTTATTCCCAATTCCCTCCACCGGTCTCTCCCTCTCTGTCCTGCGCCTGGATGATGGCCGGATCCGGAGGGGAGGAGACGAAGCGGAGCGGCCGGGAGAGAGAGCTCAAGCTCGGTGGAGGTTTCCTTCCACAGCCCGCTGAGTGCTGGTGATGCAGGTGAAAAAGCCTCGGACAAGCAGAGGTTCGTTTTGTAGCCTCATACAAGTGGTGGATATTCCAGTCCGCTTGATTTGTTGCCTCACCGAAGTTACAGTGCAGGGTGGAAATTCACTGTAATCTGAGGGATATGTTCATGGACACGAGTTAAGCCTGCGTCAGAGCCATTATAATTTAGGTTCAAGATAACAAGATAAGAAGTAATACAATAATCCCTATAGCCCACATAGTTTCAAAGAAGTAAAACAAATAGTACATTTAGTAAAAAGGAGTCAATTGTGTATATATATATTGCACACACACACTACTTAAAGTTATACTACAATAAAGTTATATTCATTCATTAAGATAGACAGGGGCTTGGAAGGGATGGAAGTCGGTTTACGGTAAGGAGAAGCACGCACGAACAAACACGGACACCCACACGCACGCACGCACGCACACACACACACACACACACACACACACACACACACACACACACACACACACACACACACACACACACACACACACACACACACACACACACTCTGAATCAATTGATGGAGGAATAAATACAACATTTTAACTTATACCTATAATTATTTGAAATCTGCATCTCAAGTAGTGCAAGCAGGCACACACATACACACGCAAACCACCAGTTTCTGTGCAGTGTAACCAACATTTTAACTTTAAAATGTTAATAAAATTAAATGAAGAGTAAAACAGATCAGATCTAAATGGACAAAGTTAATTCCGATAAATCAAACAACAGACACACTTTACGCAGTAGCAACGTGGAAACCAGTTACTTTCCGGTTTATTTAACTTGTTCATCTGGTGAATTTCATACATTTTTATGAGCTCACTGGCCGTAAAAGAAGAAAAAAAAATCTTTCGGTTCAGACGACGAACTCTTCCAGTTCTCTAACACACTTCAAACCCAACGTGGTCCATTTCTGCTCGTGCAGCCCCGCGGCTCGTTTGCTCAGTGAGTTTTATGGAGACACTTGGTCAAGGAGGCGCAGGCTCTCTCTTGTAAGAGCATTTAGACTTTTTATGACACAAACCCACTGGCCCATGCCAAAACAATGAATTCCTCTCTCTCTCCACCCCCCAGCAGCCCGGCAGAATGTGATTTTACATGCAATCCGAGCCTGAAGTGTGTGTGGACAGTGGTGGGGGGAGGGGCTCTCTTCACCTTTCACCCCGCCGTGTTGGAACTGTTTGTATTTTTTGTGCTTCTTCTCCTGAATGTGGTTTAACTAAATGATCACGATGGCTTGGAAGCATTGGGTTGTTCAGGTCATTTTCACCGAATGCATTTTTCATGTTTCACACTTTTCCCACATCAGGAGTCTATGACTCAAGATTCAAAGATCTCATTACACTCAGGTACAATTGGATTGCAAGGGGCTTCTCTCATACAATCTTCATCTTGATACAAGACACTTCACTCTAACAATTTTCTCCTAACATATATAGAAGCATAAGCATGAAAAGCAACAGTACATAACTAAATATAGAAGATAAAATACTGAAAATAAGCAAGTATTAAACTGAATTAGAATCACCCTTACACAAATACAAGATTGCTGATCTATTAGTCTCATCTTGGTCTTGGTCTGTCACAACCTTCACAGTGCTTCAAAATACAGTATGATAACTGTCAAAAGCCCTGACAAACACGTGCAGAATATATAGAGATAAAATATATAATTTAATATATCTAAAGCTTGGCCTTGTAGCTATAGGGCAGGACAATATGGGTCAAAAAATGTATAAAGGTAAAAGTGTTCATATCAGTGGTTATCCATAATTATAAGAATAAATGTCAGTTAATATTTTTTGTGAAGCAACTTGTAAAGTTTGTAATTAATATTTATTTTAAGTTTAAAGGCTGATGTTTGCTCCTGAGTGTAGTTTAAAACTCATGAGCAGAAAATGAGACACACTTGATAAACAGCAAAACCTTTGATAAAACTGAGGTAGACCACTAATGTGTTACACCACCGGACTGCGATTACACAATCCATTGGGAAATATATTATTATATATCAAACCTTTGTTATTGCTATTGATGGAAAATTCTATTGCGATACTTATTAATATTGTTTTATTGCTCAGTCCTATACAGCCAATAAACTGCCTGAATAATTATCACTCATGTAAGTGTAATGAAGCATTTAGGTTAGAGCAAGTGAATAATGGTAACCTTAAACTTACTCTATAGTTGTATTTGTGCACCAGGAAGACAATGTGACTCGTGATAACACACAACTGACACAAACATTTAGACGTTTGAATCCAATAGACACTTGAAGAGGGGAAAAACTTGTGCAATTGTATCTGTGAAACACTGTTGTCTTTGTTTCAATAGCAAATGAAAGCTTAAAGAAAAATAGTCTGAATATGCTCCGTCAGACTGTGTGAAAATTGATTGAGCACATCACACGACACATATTTTCCTGAACTTAACACATGTATATGCATAGCAGACATACTGTGGGAGAGTGTTTATTTTATACATACAAATAAAATATTCGGTACCAATTAATAAAGGGGAAAAAGCATATGGCATTTTGAAAATGTATATAAAAAAGGCTTCAAAATGAAAAGTCCTTTACTTACCTGTCAGCAGTTATTTGTTGAAGTGTAGTCTGTGAAAACAATCCCCTCAGACTGCTTTAGTTTTATGTTGAGTTCTCCATGTAGGCACATGCACGCGCCCACACACACAAACACACACATGTTTAAGGAGAAAATTTGGTGTTTGCTGTGCACATTCTTTATGCTACAGCCCTTTTTCTTAGAAATGTCAGAAAACTTGGCTCATGCAGAGATGGAGTTTGTTAGACAATCTAAAGAACAACATAAGGTAAATATCCATCTTGCATGTAAGATTGTGGGTCTGAGCGTTGTCTTTCCTCATCCTGCACAGAGACCACACAACTGCCCCAGCCAATACAAACATGCCCAAGACTCAAGTGTTAGGGTCCTCTGACCTTTTACATTAAAAGTGCTGTGAGGACAAATTTTCAACAATTAAATGAAAACCAAAGACACAAGCACAGAGGAGACCAGTCCACTGAAAAGCAAATTAAACTCTTGTTTTCCACACTTTCTAGAGTTCTTTAAAATGTGTGTACACTGGTAAATCAGTGAAATGAGAATGGCCACAATGTAATGTGTATTTCAAGGACGTTTTTTTAAATATTTTTGTTTATTTCTGCTGCCTAGCCCAAGTCAAAACATTCTATCGTACATCACTGAAGATGATATCAGTCACTGAACCAGGCACGCTACTGTGTCGAACCCAGAGAATTTTTTTTTTAAAACCCCCAGAGGCGCCTCTGTCATACACCCAGCCCTGCAGGTTATTTGCATGGTGCAAAAATAATGTTCATGTGTCCAGCAGTTATCAATACAGATCATTATGTGGCTGAGACAAGGCCGCTTATTTTCCAAACAGATCCAGGCCAAAGGTAGAACCGCCGCTCCACTGGCTTTAAGAGAACCAAATCCAAGCACTACCAGATGGACATGTATGAACAACAGAGCTCTGACAGGCATAGACCACTGTATGGCTATAACATAACTTGAATTATATAAAAGCTATGAGTGCTGTATGTACTCCGAGGTCAGCACTAGCAATTGGGAGCAGACAGTGTCGCTGCAATTTTGCGTCTCAGAGAAAGCTCCTCTCCCACAACCTGAGGAACATTATACATGATTCGTGCAGACTTTGACTTAATCAAGTGCAAGTTGTGAAAATCATTTGCCATTTTCAGTGTTTCAGTAGCTATACGGGCCCCTCCACAACCGCTGCTCCCTCCTTCGCCTCCCTTTGTTCTCTCCAGCTCTAATAGGTTTTCCCCTGCCACACACAATTCACTTTTTTTCCCTCCCCAGCTCCCCTTCCCTACGCCCCCTTTTAGTGCAGTGCCCAGTGTCGACTGGAGCATTTGAGCAATTTGAAATTAAAGCAAACAATGGGCAGGCACTCCCAGGGACCTCTCGCTCACCATATTACACGGAGGACGCTCGTGTGCTCTTGCGCATTATTGGCAAGTCATTACGTTTCTCTGGAAACCAAGAGCGGGAGCTCGCTCAGAGGAATCGGTGATGCAAGCAGCAGCTGAGTGCTTGGAATTGTGTGTGTGTGTGTTCAGGAACATCCTTGGCAACAGCATGGGGATGCTGTCAAAACAAAACTGTATATTGACAGCTCTGATTAAGGCTCCTCAAGGCCAATTAAATACATATTTTTGAAAATAAATGTAGTCATTGTACAATGCAAAATTGTGTTGGTGGCTCCACACTCATTAGGCCTTTTACCTTTTATAGTCTTCTGCCATTTTGAATCATAATGAAATGCCAATGTTCCAGCCCAAGCTGTTTGAAGTTTATTTGTCAGTAAAAAAGCAAACAATAAGTCTAACAAACAAATTATATAGCTGTCATTGACTTTAAAGCTGTAAAACTGTAAATAAAGAGAAGTTGCTTTTGTATTTGTCTGCTTTAACACATCATTAATGTCATGGTTTTATCATCTTGTCATAGTCATGTTGTTGCTTTGAATGAGTTTGATGCATCAAAAGACCTACAACTGTGACTTCTAAAGATGGACGACTGGATGTATACCAACATGATGACATATGAAAAACATCCTGTGTAACAAGAGAATAATATTAAGCCTGGGGCATTATTACGAACATACGCAGTCTAGTGTGACATTGCAACAAAGGGCCTTTTAAATGTAGGAAGATTTCAAATAAAAAGGGAACAAAAACCCAACTGTTCAGAAGTGATAAGAACAACTTGTTTTATTGATTAGAAAGGCAAACCTACAATGATGTCTCCCAGGCCTCTGTGTCTTCTTCTTCCTTTACTTCAGGTTATTATGCTGCAACGCATGTTGCATTTTATGTTTTTTTAACTTTGTAATGCATTAGCCCGCACTAATGAGTGGCTTGGTTTATTTTCTTTCATGTATGAAATTAATTTGGTTGTTTGGTCTATTTGAACTATATGAACCCCCCAAATATTTACTGAAAACTATTTTATTCTCATGACTTATTCTTCTGCCATTTAGTTCCTTGATTAATGATTTACTTGTTAATCTGTGAAATCCGTCCAGTGTCAAAAGGGATAACATAAAAGTGAACAATGCTGGTCCAAATTTCAAAGATGAAAAATTGACCTACTCACATGATATTTAATCCAATATTCAAATGAAAACAATATAAAGTGAAAAAGACCAGATATTCCTACTTGAGAAGCTATCCGTGCCAAACGCTTCCTGTTACACTGTCTAAGTTTTGTTAACATTGTAAATATTTCAGTGTCTTAGGGTTCCTTGTGTTTGTATTGTATTCTTTACTTTATTTTACTTTAAACAAGTGTGTATCACTATTCCCTCTTTTTTGGTGTAACACAGTTGATTACGGAATTTTCGAATAATTAAAGGTTTAATAGACTAATGATTTCTGATTACCTATTTGTTTCGAATGAGTTTAATAAGATGTAACATCACATCTACAAGCCTGACTTGTAAGGCTTCTCAAGCGGATGGTTTCACAATTGTTTATATCATACATTAGTTCTTATTCCATTTATCTTGTATTCACATCTCCCTCAAGTATTGCATGCTACTTATTATTGCTTTACTGTTGTTTATTTTGACTATTATACATGATGATATCTGGAAAACATCCTTCACTAATTTTGCTGTAGGCCTTAATAAAACAATGACACAAGATGCAAACACTTAAATGAGCCCAGCTAAGTTTATACAGTCCACACATGAAGGATCCCTGCTGTAAACAAGTGTTAAACACAGTCTCTTATCATTTGAAGCAGAACTCTGTGTGCCTCTCAGTACCTCTGCCTCCTCAGCTCCATGTTGCCAGACTGAAGTGAGCTCTCTCTCTCTCTCTCTGCAGCAAACTTTCAAACCACCTCCGCCATGTGAATCCAACACGGAAGCCCCAACGAGCCAATCACGTCGCGGCTGTATTCCTGTCAGGGGGCACGCACGCACGCACCACCGGCCCTGCGTGGCTACGCACTTCCGGTCCTCTCCGAGGTTCCCCCCTCTCTGCTCCGCATCGTCGCGCCGCGAACTGGATGTTTTGGTAAAAAAATACGGTATCGAAAAGGGACGTGAACACGTTTTACACATGACGCCCGGAGCGAGCGGGGCCTAAAGCGGCGCGGCGGCGGGAAGAGGCGCGCGTGCGGCGACGGTTTCCGCTCAACTCGACATCTCGTATTCCTCCGCATGTCCGCTTTCTTCGTAGATGGTCTCCACCGAGCGTGTGTCTGGCGGAGGACGACGAGTCCTCGACGAATAACATGAAGGAGATGATTGGGGGTTGCTGCGTGTGCTCCGATGAGCGGGGCTGGGCTGAAAATCCGCTGGTATACTGCGACGGACACGGCTGCAACGTAGCCGTGCACCAAGGTAAGCTGCACCGCCGTTAGCTCCTGCCGCTAGCTACTAGCCGTTAGCCAGCGGGAGCAGTTGGCGTTGTCTCGTCGCAAGGTTATGGAAGTGATCCGTGTGTGGAACCTCCGCCTCCTGCCAGGCTGGGGTCAGGGCTTCACCCGGGCGGCGAGGCTGTCCACTGATTCGGGCTGGAAGACAATTCTCCATGGACGACGTTGGCCAGCTGGTTTCTCAGCGTAAAGTCTGGCTACGAGTCCCCGTAATAGTGTTGATATGTGTGATACAAGGAAGCAGAACTACTCCTGTCTGAAGGTGTAAACATTAGATTTTTGCATAAATAGTCCCACATACAGACACAAGCACAACCTCCAACCGAGGGAAATGTATTCAAACTTTGCTGTTCAGGTTGCAAGTCAAATATTTGGAGCACGTCAAGCAGCAAAACATTGACTTCCAACAGCTGCACATTAGCTTGTAGTGATTGTGAGCCAGCGCTTACCCAAGATGACTCGGGGTGATGACGTCCAATGTTTACAAATGTAACAGCTGGCCTTGTGACCGTTTGGCAAACACAGTGGGAGAATGGAAACTATTCGAAATATCAGCAGCTCTGTAGCCATACACCAGCCTGTCAGAGTGTCTGCTCTTGCAGCACGTTTTTGTTTGTTAGTGTTTGGACTGCTAAAACAAGGGCATGTCTCTAAAAGCCTAATTGTTGCAAACATGGTTGCACTAAGATCTTATCACATGTTAAATCTCTGCTCATCTTTGCTGGTTTGAAAGTGTCTGAAGCGAACCCCAGGCGGTAATGTGAGCTTCTGTGTTATTATTAAGTACACAGTTGTGCCAAGTCACATCATATTTATTTTAATGTTAAGGTTGCATCATATGGTCGAAGCCTTAGCTTGTCGAGCTTCATGATTGGTAAACACTGTCAGTTCGCGTACCCTTTTGAGACTGATGACAGAACTAGACAAGGACTACCGTAGTGGATTTGTATCTACTTCTTGTTCCTAAGGATTGAAAGCTACAGTAAGGTATTGGATGTCTTGGCTACCAGACCACAGATAAAATCTCACATCAGAACATTTACCCTCTGCTACACATCTAGTCACTGATCAAATGTGTCCTGGTTATATTTCTTTGGTCTAATAACCATGCAGTACATTGTATTATTAATTTCATGTGCAGTGTTTTGCAAAAGCACCGAATGATGTAAGATCGAAAATATGTACGAGCCACTTGTTCCTCCATTAAATTATTGGTTGCAGACATGCTTCATTATATTAGTTGTAAAAAAGCAGGAATTTGATTCAGACAAGCAACAGCACCCTGTTATTGTGTTAACTTGTCCTGATCTGCCCCATCAGCACATATATGACATCATCTGCTTGAATGAAACTAATTGGCCAGAAACAGTTGAGTAGCAACATCTGTAATTAATGAATCAGAAAACCTTCGGAGGATTTTTGGATCAGGATATCTGTCAGAACACTGACATCTTTTAAATCCTAAAACAGAGCTTGTTATTAATTTATATCTAAAGAAAACGGACGTATTAAACCTGGTTGACAATGAATGCTGCCAGGAGTTCTGTACTGAGAGGGGGAAAGTGTCCAGATTTCAAACTGAAGAACTATATGCATACTAATGTACAGCATTGGAATAGATAGGTAACCGTGCAAGGAGTTGTAGTATTCACTTATGTCTGTTCAGTATCCTCAATTACAATATGCCGCCATCATCACATTATGTTGAGAAAGTAAATACTTTTTGAATTGTCTTGAGTGTCACTTTCCTTTCACATTGCACCGTGAGAGAACAGTATCTACCAGCAACTGTGTAAAAGAGCTTTTATTGTCGATGTAGTATTTAAAGTTTAGTATTTTCTCCACATAATTGTGGACATGATTAAGCCTGGTTAGGATATATTTTATGTGACTGAGTTAAAGACTGGGTGTGTCGACATATACCCAGTGATTATGACTCTGTGCTACAGAGGTTGCAATACATTTACAGCTTTACAAGCATGACCTTTAGCACATCTTTACACTTTTTCCAAGAAATTAGTAGCATGTCTCATGTTTGTTGCAGCCCTCCTCTGAATCTCTGAATCTTAAAAGCTTCAAATATCTATATAGCGTTCACATACTCTATGTGCCTTAGCATGGCAATGAATAAAACTCACGTGTATTAAAGTGATTGGTTGAGCCAGCCATTATTTGTGAATTAGGTATGCAGCATGTGGAGAATATCCTAACTAATGCTTGATTGTTTTGTCTGCATGTCTGGTCACTAGTTTCTCCATTTGAACTCGTTAACCTTTGGGTATTTTCTCAAAAATCTGGATTAAGGCTTTGTTTTTCATTGGATTATTAGCTCTGGTCGGATCAGAGATAATCTCACAATGTGTAGAGGTAGGCGATTTAGAGTAGATGCAGCACAGGCAACTTCACCTTGATGGGTGAGTCTCATAAGAGTCAACGAAAGCAGCTTATAACTTCAGGTGAAGACTGTGATTTGCATCTTGGAAAATATATTTTTAACTAATGCAGTGGGTAGTGATGGTGATTTTCACATTCACACATCATTGACCTAAATTTTAACTCAATCGATACATATTCTACTCATTTAGATTCACATTTTTATTTTGGGTTATTACTTGAAAAGTTCTACATACTACATTCTACATACAGAAAACGTATAACTTTCCTCATATTGTCCCCGTTTTTCCTGTAAGAGGGGTTCCTTTTATCGCAGTCTTAAGGGTTTTTAACTTTCCAGAACGTTTTTATACACAAACGAAACAAATTAACACACTAGAGTCTACAACTGAAAAGCACAACAGGTATCCTTATGAGTCCCCTTTGAAATCCAGCTGTTTCTGCACCAGACAACCTCTCCTTGACCTTTCTCATAGAAATATGTGGGGGAGGTAAAACGATTTACGATTGGGTTAACCAGTTTGTAGAGCATATGTTTATCATTGATGCCTATATCTGTTGGTATTAACAATGCATTACCATGTATTCTGCCATTGTCCCGGGGGATTCAAATATTTCGTAGCACAGGCAAAGCATGTCAGCTGTCAGCAGAGAGATGTATAAAAAACAACAGCAGTGTTTTCAACAGTCTGTCACATCAAAGCTCTGCTCCAACCACAAATCTGCCTCATATCACATGTAAAAAAAAAAGAAGAGGATCTGTACAGATGTTTTTCGGCTTTGGTTTGTAGCTGCATTTGTCAACATGTGTTCATTATCACTGTGTAATGGCATTTTGTGGTACAGGGTGCAGTTTCTGTTGTGGATGTGATTTCCCTCTTTAATGCTCATCTTCGTCTCTCCTCAGCTTGCTATGGCATTGTACAGGTACCCACTGGTCCTTGGTTCTGTAGAAAGTGTGAATCTCAAGAGAGAGCTGCCCGTGTGGTGAGTCACAGTCTTTCTATCTATTCATCATTTATGATTGAACCTGAATAACAGATCTCCGTAGGGAAAAATGGTGGACCTCATGATCTTGAATGTTACAAATATTTACAAATACACCGTGAAAACAGTAAATGGTTGGGTCCTGTATGATCAGTGGATCTTTTTAAAGAGCTTAAAATAAACAAGCATTACTTTTTTACTTACTGGTTATAAGTTGTTCATCATTGTGACTGTTGAAGTCTGGGACGCTGCCAGTTACAGGACACAAAACTACTACAAAAAAAAAAAGAAATCAGAGAGGGAATTGTATTGCACTAAAATGACATCACTACATTTTTTGGCCCAACTCCTGCTCAAAGTCATATACAGAGTTGGATAGTTTTGAAAATACTGAGGAGTCTATGGTTTTTTCCCCTTTAGGATGCAACAAAAGCAGAAAGCTGAAACTTCCTCATGTAGTGTAGAGAAAAAAGCGTCCATGTAAAACTCCCACTCTCACAACTGAGAGGAAGTTTGTCAGCGTGTGCACCTTATACTGAACAATAGCACATCCTTGTCTGAAATGAATATTATTCAAAAAAGGGATAATCCAGCAAAGCATAAAAACAAGGGGTGTGATTGTCCATCACAAGGTTTTTCTGTAGACATCACCCAACCCTACAGTTTAATAAAAGCTGTAGTGTCAAAGGTGACTGGAGAAATAAAAAAACCTTGAGGTCTGTGCAGACCTACCTCCTGCTGCCTCTTTTTGTAGTGCATCCTCCTGCCCCCACAGGATCTCTGTGGTTTCTTACATGTATTGTAACATTAAACTGTCTGCATCATAACACATCATAAAAATACTACTGCAGTGGCAGGAATGCAACCTTGATAAATCTATAAGTGATATCAAGGAGTGTGAAATGAGTTGCAGCTTGAATTGAATGCAGGGGAATGTTGGGCCTTGTCGAAGGTATGCACTCTACTAGGGCTGCTCCATTAATCGAAATTTAATCGTGATTACGATTATGGGGTCAAACGATCTCCAAACTACTATAATCGAGTTGAAACGATTATTTGGCATTTTTTCGAAAGAGACGCGCATGCGCAATTCAGTCTTTCCCCCAAAGCATTCAGCGGGCAGCTGACTGGCACTCACTCTCAAGCAGCAGTAAAGTGAAGGAGGCGAGTTGTGTGTGTGGTGATCGGCGGTGAAAAAACAGTGCGAGTGGAAAAGCAGGGAGGGCAGCAGCAGACCATGTAGCGGCCGCGCTGCTCAACGCTATTCTCAAGCGCGCTCCCGCCTGGCTGTTCAGACCGGTCAGACCGGACCCGCATTTCTCTGTGCCGGTCAGCCGGTCAGAGAGTGTTAGGGTTGCCATCATTAAGGGTTTGAATAACCGGGCACCGATATCCTTGTTTCACGGAGGGATAAGACACGCAGCCGTCATCGGTGTTTACCGGAACCGGAAGTGATTAAAAAAAATAAAGCATAGACTTCAGAATAAGGGCACATATTAATATTGATTTTGATATTGTCCAAAAATAATCGTGATTATGATTTTTTCCATAATCAAGCAGCCCTACACTCTACTGACTTCCATTCTACTTTGATTAATAAGTTAAATAAACAGCAGTAGTGTTTGATATAACGTTGGGTTTTTCAAAACATGCCGATTGCCAAAGGCTGTCTAAACCTCTGCATCCAACTGTATGTAACATTTTATATGGCTACAAGGAATGATCTGCCTACACACTGTCATAGAGCTTTATATGTGCACACAGGGCAGAAATGTGCATGTGAAGGAATGTCCGAAGTATAGAAATCTCTACATAGAAGGGCCATGCTTTATTCTGCTTGAAGAATTGTGTGCACAGACTTGTTCGTTAAGCATTCCAGGCTGGTAATTACATTAATGTATCTGTGTGTTCACAAAGAATCACATTATGTTCAAACAAAGCTGGCAACTATAACCAGAGGTCGCATTCGACTTTGTCATTTTGTCAATCATTTTGATGGACAGTGTTGCAAAAATACCATCTTCTATGGGTACCTTAGATATTCATTTGTATTTACATCTAATTATATTGAGTTGTGGCAATAATCAAAGACTTTTTTCCCCCGCATTGATAGTGAAGGCACTAAAACACAGCTGCCAATGTGAATATGCAAAGTTGCACGACACAATTTTACATAAGTACAAGTAACATACGAACAAACAACTTACAACAAATGATCAAACCCTCCTTCTGGTCTGCATGGATCTAAACTAGGTCCTTGCTTGAGTATTTTTAAATGCATCAAGGGAGGTTGCTGCAGAACAATTGTCGTTTGGTTTTTGTTCAGAAGGCCTCGTTACTTAATATTACAGAAGGTTGCCCTCAGTGGTTGTCCTTCATATTTTGCTGTCATTGTTAAGAAATATTAAGTCAGTTAGGAATATATTCTGTTAACGTTGCTGCTTCACTATAACTAGTAAAACTAGTGATGTTGATATTGATAAGTTCCTTTAATTTAAGTGAAATATGCATTTAATAATGTGCTTCAGTATTATTTTAATGAAAGATTAGAGAAAATAATGACCAATGATCCTTAGTTTTAAATTTGCAATTTAGAAAATAAAGTATCTATTGCTTTGCCTGAATTCAATGGTGCGAACCAAATTACACTGTGGAGTACATAAATATCATTGGTTCATTGGCCAAGGATTTTTTTTTTTTTTACACTTGAAGTGTTTTAACGGTTTTAAGAGTCAAATAATTAAATGAAAATCCATGATCATTATAGCCCCAAAGTGCTGGAGCGGGGCCCATTTTAATAAGAAAAGATTTACACAAATTCACAGTAAAGGAAGCAATTGTTGAAAAGAAGCCACAAAATATATTTCAAACCATTTAGGTTTTATAGTTTGTAGTGGAAGTTTGTGTGGTAAAATATTGGTTTGAGAAATGACACAATGAACACAAAAGACTTTCTGTCTCAGAGAGCACACACACCATCCATCCTCTCACCGAGGTGAGGAACCTCAATAAGCAAACAAACATTCATGGCTATTTACCTGCCAACGCTCGCAATATCAATGCGTTGGCCGGAAAAGGTGCAGCGTCAGCATCTACACTGCCACATAAATAATAATAAGAAATTACTTCATTCACCTGGGTGTCATGTTCCCATCAAGGCTGATCGGAGCCGGTTAACGATTAAAACGTATCTACTGCAGAGTCAGTTGACCTGGGAGACAAAAGCCACATTAGTTGTTTTATATGTTTTTGACCTTTCGAAAAAGGAGTTTCAGAATCAAACACTACTACACTGCTTCAGAAGATTCAAGCCTGAGTATGCGTGGAGCCCTGATATACATACACACTTGAAAAAAGAAACAGCCTTAGGTGGCAGATAGGCACAGATTTGCCTTTTGCCAAAGTAAAGACGTCTTGTGCTTATCTCATATTTGTCATACTTCAGTGATTACCTCACCTTAAGTAGATACGGTTGACCTGTTGTTTCTAACCTGACTTTTCTTCTTTACCCGCAGAGATGTGAGCTGTGTCCCCACAAAGATGGAGCACTAAAGAGGACAGACAACGGAGGTAGAACCCCTCAAGCTGCGTACACACACACAGGCACATCTGTGGTTCGCTTCTTGTGTATTTTGTCATCAATTGCGTGTCCCTGGCAAGTTTAAGGGGTGTGAGCGTGCTGGGAGAGTTATGTTGCTGTTTGTTGTGTGCGCTGCCTCTGTACCGTCCTTGCCAGTCCGTGTTTTATGAGAGTGTGTGAGTGTGTGTGTGTATGTTTATGAGGGGGCGGGCCAGGATGGGTATAGTGCATGGCCTGTGAGGAGTCTCCTCTCTGGGTTCATCGGGAGGTCAGCTCGAGGGAGACTGTAAATATTCTGTGTGTGTGTGTGTGTGTCGGTCAGAGAGAGAGGCACAGCTGTGGGATTGTGTCCAGGCCTGCAGGGAGGCATCAGGACAACACTAACACACACCGTTTTACTACTTTCTCTTTTATTTTACCCTTCCCATGACCCCTCTCTCCCTCTCTCTCTCCCTCCTTTTTCCTCCCATCTTTCTCTCACCATCTTTTTCCCCTACCGTCCGTGTCACCGCTCTTGTCAGTTCCTCGCCACTTGTTGATCTGTGTGCGAGTTGCTGTTATTTCAGGTGGGATAGTAATAAAGCGGAGCAAAGGGATTAGTCTGAAATGGGTTTTTCATCCAGTACCTTAACCGTAAAGGGCAGAGAGGGAAAAAAAGAGGAAGAAATTAAGATTACAGCTGCTCATCTTGATCTTTTACAGTCTCTATAATACACATTGGTGCTTTCCTTTATAGAAGGAGTTTAAACCTGATAACTTACAAAGTAAAATGTATGATTAAGTATTTGGCAGCAATATGTCAATTTAAAATTAAAATCTGACACTGTCTGGTTGAACTGTTAGTTTCCCTGGATTTATGGTTCATTACCTGCAACAGTTAAAAAAACCACAGTAACCCCAAGTTATTCGGTGAGATGGTTTTAACATGGTTTACCAAAGAAGCTCATAAAACCATTATCAAGAGCAAACATCTCATTGCCTCTTTTTTTTTTCTTTCCCAATCAATCATTTCAAATAAGTTATCGGCTGAATTCGAGCTCTACGACTCAACACATTTGGTTGGGATAACTTAACGGAAAGAAAGATGTTCGTAAGGGGAAGTTCTGCTGCATTTTCCGGGGGGGAAAGTGTGAATGCTCACTTTGAGGAGGAAGGCTGTGCCACTTTTATAGTCCTGTTTTATAGGCCTCTTCCAGATTCTTGGAGGGACTTCAAAACAACAACATGCCCCTCGTTTCACACTCGTTCCCTCCCCCTCCGTCCCGCCCTCTGCCCTTCTCCCCCTGTCCTGCTCACCCGGTCAAAGGCAGGTCAGGGGTTCAACTGTAAGTTTAAGCCTGTTTTTGTTGCCGCTATGGGGGAAAAAACAGACACCTCCAGCATGGCGGGAGACTCCCTCTTCCATTTGACCTCCCGTTCACCTCCTCCAGCTCCTCCTCAACCCTGTCGTCAATTCTTCTTGCCACTCCGCCGTGCCCTGCTGTCATTCTCCCGCCCCCAGTTTGTCTTCGCTGACAGGCAGCTGTGCGTGTGTCAGGGCTCAATAAATGGCTACTTAGATAGATTAACTACCAATTTACAAATTAAGGCATTTGACGTTCAAAGTTGAATTTTATGAGTTACGGCTTTAAAGAATGTGCAGAAAAATGCATTTTTTTTACTCGCATGCATCTGATACATTTCTGTAAGTTATGTATGGACAAGTCATCTTCATGTTATGTCCCTCGTATTTCCATCACCGAGTTTTACTGTATAGCTCACTGTTAAAACCTGCAACCTACAAATCAAATGTCACTTTTCGAGATGTATTCAGCACATGAGCGGATCCTTTATGAGTTCTTATATAAACTGTGACCCGTCTACACAAACATCGTTTGGCTTCCGTGATATATATGTTGGCTATAATTTGTTTGTGTATTTGCAAAGGCTTATGGTTGTTCTTGTCTTTGCAGGCTGGGCCCATGTAGTTTGTGCCCTTTACATACCTGAGGTTGAGTTTGCGAATGTGTCAACTATGGAGCCTATAGTTCTCCAGTCTGTGCCACATGAGCGCTACAACAAGGTAACATCTACCTATGCTTTTTGACATTGTACAATGCAATTAGGAGGAAATAAGACTGTCTTTGAAAGTAAGTATGCTCTCTAACTGCTTGTGTTTTGCTTGCATGTCTGTGCACAGACATGTTATATCTGTGAGGACCAGGGCAGAGAGAGTAAAGCAGCCACTGGAGCCTGTATGACCTGCAACAAACATGGCTGCAGACAGGCCTTCCATGTCACATGGTGAGACCTGTTCCAATTACATTAACCTCCCTAATAAAAAAAGGGGATCGTGTCTTCAATACTGACTTCAGTTTCATGTAGTGACTTGTAGATTTGATTTGTTACCAGGTAATAAACCTTTGAGATACCATTACATATAAAGTGTTCCAGGGTGTTCCATGTGTTCCATCTGCTGAAAAATGATACTTGCTACAGTTTTGCACATAAATGAGAAAACGTTTTTTTCTCTTTTCTATTTGGCAATCATCTACATCACTCTGCCACAGTGCCCAGTTTGCAGGGCTGTTATGTGAGGAACAAGGATCTGATGCAGACAACGTCAAGTACTGTGGATACTGCAAATACCACCACAGCAAATTGGTAAGTGTCTGAATTCTCTCAATCTAATGCATTTTCATTTCAATAGTCTAAACTACCCTTTCACAAATCACCAGACAGAGTTCCATTCTTCATAGAAGGAAAAGGTTTAGCCTTATGCTGTCTTTTAAAAGGTTTGAACGTGATAGTGATAACTTAAACTAACTTAAGACATATGCATACCCTGAGTCTAATAATTCCAAGAACTGAGTATTGATCTCAGGTTTATGTTGTTTAAATTAAAGTCTTGGTGATTGTATGCACATATGCTTGAGAGTTTTTGAAGGTTGCACATGAAGAACTCTGTGTTTTTGTTACACTAACAAAAAGCAGTGATGATTCTGTATATGTCACACACACGCACACACAAAATACTGTTCGTCTTGTTTACAACTTGGATATTCTCTGCTGCTACTGACCGACCCTGCCATCCTTACTTCTCATCTTTTTCCGATGTCTCCTTCAGCCGCTCTCATCCCTGTCCTCCTCAACACTGCTCTTCACTTTCTTTCAGCCCTCTCCATCTTATTCTCAACCATTCTTTCGTTGTCATTTTATCCTTCTTTCTTGGATGTCTCCCTCCTAGAGCCATCTTTCGGTTTCTACAAAGCTGCAGTCTTTTCTTTTTTCCTCTTTCCTCCTCTATGTCTCAGAGTCTGTTGACATTTCTTTACCTCATATGTATTCTGACGATGTAACCAACATACTTATATCTAAAAAGTGTATATCCAGCTGTGGTCAAGCAGAATTCACTTAGATAAGACAAATGAAATGACTGCATATACAGAGGTTATGTATTTTCAACAGACACATTAGCTGAAACGACATCCTGTGGTTTCAGATTTTCTTCCAACTTTCCAATAGTTAACATCTTTCTTAATGTACATATAAGTACACCGTGCATCAGTTGGGGGAGGGAAACAAATGTGAAAAACAAGAACTTGACGTAACTATTTGCTAGGGATTCACCGATTTATCGGCCGAACATCGGTAGCGGCCGATATTCGCCTCGTTTACTGATATCGGCTTATCGGTAATAAACTTGACTTTCACCGATATCATTGGCCGATGTTCATATTTGTTGTAAAACCGCTGGGCACGTGCCGCGGCTGGGGGAGCAGTCGCTCCGTCGCCCTCCTCTCCGCGGCCAGAGGCTCAGTGTGCGGCACCGGGAGGTCCTCATCCGGTGGCACCTAACGGCGTCGCTGGTGCGGGAGCTTTCTTTCTCTTGGACCGCGGGGCGGTGTCCATCGCCGGCGTGGAAGGCGGGCCGTTGGAGGGGACCGGGTACGCTGGGTTAGGGTTAGGGTTACCTCAGCTACGGCGACCGCTGGGGGAACCCTCTGTTCGCGCGGGGGGGGCACCCTGCGGTGCGCCTCGGCTGGCGCCTAGCAGCTGACTTAGAACTTGTGCGGACCAGGGGAATCCGACTGTTTAATTAAAACAAGCATCGCGACGGGCCACGTGGGTGTTGACGCGATGTGATTTTTGCCCGACACTAAAAACAGGTAAAACTGAGGAGGGCTTGTTAAGTTATCTTGACTCACGCAGTGTAACTTGGCATAAAAAGTATGAGCGTAGCGTCTGTTTAAGTACTTTATTCTCATGTGCACCGGCTCTATTCATCCGTCTCATGCACAGGTAACAAGGGAACTGACAACATACGTCATACACACAGAAGCCGTAACACCTCTAATAAACGGGCAATACTGCTACCGTAAAAGAATGAGAAGAGCGTTCTCTATAATGCTACTTTAACAGGGCTGTTTTAGACAGGGTAAAAAGGTGCTGTTTTAAATAATCCTTGTGGTATTTTGACCAAAATATGTTACAGACATTTCATTAAGATCCCAAGGAACCATTTCAACTTGCAGAAAAATGGTCATTATATGTCTCTGTTAAATAAAGTTTAGTTAAATCAAAGATTGTTTCATAAATCTGATTCAATTTGTGTCATTAAAAGATAAGAGTGATGAAGGGCTGAACATTTTTTAAATAGTGCTTTTTAAATAATGATTTAATTATTTTTCTGGCACAAGAGGGTGAATGAATAACAACAAAAAGAAAATAAACAAATATCGGTATCGGCTATCGGCCAGATTGTTATTTTAAATATCGGTATCGGCCAAGAATTTCCATATCGGTGCATCCCTACTATTTGCATTCTAGAACATCGGTAGGACGGAAACAACAGGACATAATTTACAGTGTCAACACACACACATGCACACAAACAGACAGATGACATTTTGCGATGTTAACACACAGATGGAAAGACTCATGCTGTTGTATTGATCGTGTATGAATGGCTTGGAGGCTGGGGCATAATGTCATTAAGCTGGGATTGTATGGATGACAGGAATGTACGAGGGGGAATCAATGACGAAGAATGGAATGTTATTAGCAGAGTGGGTTTCATAAAATACCAATTGATGGATGTTTACGGCATGTTAGCAACATATGGTATTCGACTGGACTCAGTCAGTAGCCAAATCTAATTTCAAACTTAGATTATCCTTGTTCAGTGTTGTCTACAGTGTAATTCCCATTTGACTCAGATTCATCAAGACGATGCAGAATATTTTCCCCCTTTTTCTCAGCAGTGTAAATGCATATAGCTTTGCTGTACAATGTTTTGTCAGTAGCTGTTCTAAGGCAAATTTTCAAGCGTGTCATTTAAAGTGGAATTATGTTCTGTAATTTTACACAGAATTTTTCAATGTTATTTTGTAGCAACTCTAAACCATCATGTCTTTACTGTGTGTTAACTTAAAACACAGGTTTATATTTAAAGAGGTTAAGAGATCAGATGGTGGAATGAGGCTGTATCCTATAGTGCATGTGGTTGGGTCATGATGAGATGCTAAAGGAAACACAACTTCTGATGACAGATTTGTACTTTTGAATTGAGGCTGGTCATACCCCATCCCTGATCTCTTGCCCTGTCCACACGAATGCGGATATTTTGCAAAATGAACAATTTCCTCTGCGTGTAGGCCTCTCTTCCACAGGCAAACTCTCTGTGAAGTCACTGAAACAGATATTTTTACAAACTGCAGATGTTTTTACACGTGTGTACATGTAAAATGGAGCGTTGGAGAAACAATGACATCACAGCTAGTGCTTGCCCACTGTTGCTTTGTATATATCAACACTTTGGGCCGCTTATGGACGGGAAAATATCTGTTTAAAAAAAATATCCGCACTACTGTAGACAAGGTTGAGGAAATATGGCTGTAATTTGGGTACGTGTTTTTTTATCACAATCTAATATTAAGTAGGAACTAGCTGGCCTCTGTGGAGATCAATAGCCATGACCCCTCATGTCCCACAATGCCTCTTCAAATCTGAGTTTTTTCAAAGGACTTTTATGATTACTATAATACACTAAGCATGACTCCTGCAATGATGATTGGTTGCAAAATGAGTGACCAAAAAGCTTAATAATATATTCACCATTTTTGGAATCAGTGCTCATGATAATGTTATTTGACTGTTTTTGTATTTTGAGTTAATTTAAGTTCAGTCATCCCTTTTCAGTTTAAGTTTTATTTTTCTTATATATATACTTTTTTTTGGGGTCTATTTTTAGCCTCTTTTCTGTGGACCTTATCCAGTAACTTGGAGTTCCTCTTTACCTTTTAGCGAAGGAGCAGGGGCCGGGGTAGTATGTCTCAATGCTTAAGTGACTCTTCCTCTCAGTGTATGGATAGACCCCCAGAGAAGGACAAGAAGGTAAGAGAGCCATCAGATCTTTCCCTCTCTCTGACCCAAGATTGTGACTCCACCAGAAATAATACGCTGTTGCAGCGTTGATCAATTATCATTCTCAGTGGCTTTTATAATGGTTGCACAATCAGCTTTGAATATATTCACGAAGCCTTATTTAAGGTCATTTGAGTCAACAAGACAAATGATAAATGAGATTTGTAACTTTTTACTATTTATGCTCACAACAAAATTGACTGGTATTTTTTTTAAGGTTTCTTTGAATTAATCTTATAATATTACATCTTGACAATGAAACAAAATTTCAATCTTGTGCCTTGAACATCATTGATTTAATAAAAATAATTTTTAAATGGATGCATGGCATTGACAGGAAATGCATGCAATGTATCTTAATTAAATTAAATTTAAAGGTAACATCTTTGCCACGGATGGTCTGAATTGGAGCGCACAGTCTTGAGAGATGGGAGTATAAAAAGTGACTGCTGAAATTGTATTTCATAAACCCGCCATCAGTTGCATTTATTCTTGTGTGACTGCAGCCACCAGCGATTGCAGCCCCTAATGAATGCTGCATCAGTGTGACTTAATCAGTCACGCGTGCTAGTAGAACATGTAATCACAGTCTGCGTAAAATCAGAATTTACAGGAGGTGTCATGTCACCTTTTGTTTTTGCCCACAGTTGAATTAAATTAAGCTGATATATAAAGATACCATTTATGGTATGTTATGATGCTGAATGGTATCTTCTATCATTCTATGTACTAGATTAAAACAAATTCCTCTGTTCACATTCATTACTTTTCTCCGACAAATTGTACTTTCACATGCATGTAAATACTTTTACTGTTACTCAGAATATTACATGATTAATAAGGGTCTTGCAAAGGCATATTCTTTTATGATATCAGAATTTAGCATTTTCCGATTAAGACCTGATATGCAGATATTATTCAGAGCTTTCTTTAGACAGATATGCGGCTTTCAGAATATGTGTTACAATTGGGAATTTTATGGCAGTTTGTAACACACAACCTCTTACCTGTACAGTCTGGTCTTTGTATTGTATGTCGACCATCTACATAAAAGTTTGCCAGGCGGAGTATATATAGATGGCCCTAATGGAACTAAAACACATTTTTATTTAAACATAATTGAAAACTTTGATATCAACAGGCTTGTGGAAGTGGGTAAACATTTAAACTAAGTCTTGGTGGATGAAGGTATGACGTGATCCTATTTTAATTCAAAGAAGTGGCTCCATGCATGGCTGCATGTTAACGAAAATATATTAGTTGTAATATTCAATTTCATTAGCCTTGAAAGCAGTGTAGTAGGAATTTTGTCTTTGATGGAATTGTTTGTGTGGGTGTATTGAAAATAATACATTTAGATCACATTCAATACAACAGAAATTCCATCAAATAATTTTATAAAGCGAAATTTCAATCAAGGCTGGTCACACTTCTGATCGGCCATCTACTCAATTGTTTCAACATGTTTATTATGTTCTATGTAATGCAGCTGCAGTCACTGAGTGCTTAGGAAAAAAGAGTTAAAGAATTTATTGATTTATATCGCCAGTGAATATTAGAAAAGCCTGATCAAGCATATCGCCTGATTTGGGTAGTAGAAGAGTTGCATTAAAAATAATAAAATATATATGCTGTAAATTTAGATTTGACAGAGCGTTGAGTTTTTAATCTAATGGAAGAATAAATAAATGGATGCATTTTTGAGAAAGAGAGATGCTTTTGTCCATGTACTGTCAGTCCCACTGCCCTCCCTCTCTTTTGTTCATTCTGCCTGCCTCTCTCACTTACAGACACACACATGCACACTCTCTATCCACATTGCGCACTTACAGACACACACATGCATTTGTCTTGTGGTTTAGAGGCTCAGATGTATACCCACCTAATGTTAGACCCTGCAGTCAAACTACAGCAGGGGCTAAAAGATCCCCCACACTGGCCGCCTAGAAACAGCCTGCAGGAAACATACACAAACACACACACAATAGCTGGTCAGAAATCCTGCAGGAAACTGCACTTGGGAATTCCTGCCAGGTCAGGGCGGTTTATTTCCCCCCTTACTTCCTGTTCCTTCGTTTCTCTCCGTCTTCCCTCACCTTTCCTCATCCCCCAACCCTCCAGTATCAGCACCCTCTCTCGTCTTCCTCCCGAGGCCATTGTATTGAAATGTGAAGCGTTTAAAATGCATTATATTAAGTTAAAAAGCTATGCTGTGCCTCTACTTAATTGATTTATAGCGCATTTAAGTTCAATTAATTTAGCAGTAATGCAACAGTTTTTTTTTTATCTGGAATGTTTGATAGAGAAATCAAGCAAAGTAAACACAGTAAAACATATCTCAAATTAAATAACCAGAATTTCAGGCTTTAAAGTCTAATAATTTTTAAATATTGTGTTCCAGGTCTTAAATACATTTAGGTTGGTCGTAATCATTCTAACGTTTATTTAATGCTACTTCCGTCATGCTATAAAATTATTTATCTGTTTTGACAGCATGCTTAGCTTGTAATGGCTCTCTTTACTTTTAAAAGAGTCAGAACACGCTGTTATAAAATTACAAACAAGACCTTTGTTTTCTTTTGTAATTTTTTTTGTTTAGAATAAAGTTGTGTATTTTTCTTTTGTTAATGTAAATGCGAGAGATTTTATTAAAGATTGTAATATATTCCCTCATATGTGTTGTACTTGACACTTCTTAAAGGGTCTTTAAAGGTCTTAGTTTTAAATTGCAGAAACCCTACAGTCATCTATGTGCATTAGTTAATATTTTCTGTCGTTTAACAAGCGAAATTATCATGCAATAGTTTAGTAAAGTGGTCGATTGATTTATAAAGAAAATACCAGCTTCCTACCAGATTTAGGACATCACGTATTTCAAGAGCTGTGGATAGGCCAGAGAGAATAGTGTTTCTCTCCTGATGACTGAGTTCCCCAGTTCAGAGCCCCACGATAAGATATCGACAAAGACAGAGAGGATTTCAGCACACATTGTTTGGGGGTTTGTTGATAAATAGACGGAGCCCTCAACCTCGGCTACCTCTCATATTTACCCCACACAGTCTCAAAGACCATTCATGACATGTCAAATGATCATGCTGCTAATGGTCAGTGACAGAGAAAAAGAGGGGAGAGGACACGCTGAAAGGCCCTGCGTCTCTGCCTGTATAATCAATTGACCTGATTGATAAGAGTGTGTCAGGGTTACATTGTGTGTGTGTTTTGTTTCCCACGCCCAATGCTGTGGATCCTTCTCTGTGTGCGTGCGTGTGAGCTATCCAACCCTCTCAACTCCTCTCTCCATCAACACCTTCCACTGGAATGTTAATGAAAAACAACAAGGGAATCCCAAATAATTGTGTGTGTGTGTGTGTGTGTGTGTGTGTGTGTGTGTGTGTGTGTGTGTGTGTGTGTGTGTGTGTGTGTGTGTGTGTGTGTGTGTGTGTGTGTGTGTGTGTGTGTGTGTGTGTGTGTGTGTGTGTGTGTGTGTGTGTGTGTGTGTGTGTGGTATCACTTTTTATTGTTGCAGCAGATGCTGTTAAGGTGAATTTTCTCTTAGTACAATCACACGCTGTGTTTTTTTCTTTGTTTGACTGCTCTCTGTTGCCAGTTAGGAATGTAGTGGTTATTGTAACCAACCAACAAACATAAAATTTGAAATAACTTTGACCATTGCGTAACTAACCTTTACGATGTTTCAGTATCTTAAATTATAGCATTCTTAATCAATTACCTTTGGTTTGTCAACAATTAATCTGACATAAACATTTTTAAGACAACCCTCTGGGTTTAGGAAAGTTGTTGATTGTTTTTAGACTAAACTATTAATTAATTGAAAAAAAACAGAATGGCACTCAGTAGAGCACAAACCTGCCACAAAGCACAACAATCCTATATCTGGTTCTCTCATAGTAAAAATATAAAAGTAAAGGGAAGTGGACTCACAAACACGACGGAAAACAATCAACTCAGTGAAGGTATTTAGTGATCGGGGTTAACAAAAAGCTACTAGTCACTAGAAGGTCAATATTTCAATCTCATGCTGTGCAGACCAAATGTGAGTTTGGAATATTTCCATTTGAGGGATTGCTAAGTAAAATAGCACCTGTGATACTGACAGTGTAAAATCAGAACATTTGAGAACTTTAGGAACAAACTTAAATAACTCTAAAATAACCAATATTTTTTTAGAAGTAATGAAAAGTATATTAACTACTTGCAGCCTGTTTCAGAGCCCCAATCAAAGCCCTGCAAATTACACCTGCGACTGATTCTGCAACGTTTTACCCGTAACCCCCCAGAGCGTTGGCATCAGCGGAAGCCGGCCAGAAGAGAAGTTACAGCGAGGCTGCTATCTCCAGATTTGTCTGCTGATGTCTGTTAACTGCCACACATGGAGGAAGTCTCGCTAAACCGTCACCAGCCGCCACGCAATCATAGACCCTCAGGGGAGACAGAGCGGGGGGATGGGCACTGGTGTTTCAGACTTGCCACATCATTAAGCATCACAAGCGCGTTGAATCCCCCGTCGTCTCTCAGGATAGCTGCGTATTTTCAACGCTCCTCATCGAGTGTGTGTCTGTGTGTCTATGGATGTGCATCTGCATGCATGTAAGTGCCCATGTACGAGTGTGTATGAGCGTATGTGCACCTGTGATGCTTATACGCACATACAGAGAGAGGTGTCAGGGTGCGAGATGTTCATGTGAGGTGTAAATGCGCTGGCACCCAGTCGCCACCTCAGGGGTGCGGTGGATGGTAACACTTGTCTGTGTGTGTATGTGCGTGTGTGTCTGTGCGTTAGCGAGGTTGTAAATTGCACAATGATGGTCCAAGAAAGAGGATATGATTGCATGAAACAATGAGACCTTGTGCGCTTCACCACGAGGCACTTAGACACACTCCGCTTTAAACTGCAGCTGAATTCCTCCTGTCTCCCTTTTTGTCTCTCCTCTATCACTCTCTTTGTGTTAGTGGATCTCCAAGCTTTCATCTCAGACCGAGCCTTTGAAATGCAATGCTCCCTCCTTCTCTTGACCAAAAACAAACACACACACTCACATACTACCTCTCTCCATTATCAGTGCTTATGTAAATTTGGTCTTATTTGGCTCCACATTGAGTTTTCCTAATGTTCCTAATATGGACATGGTTATATGTATTTTTCTCTTTATTTCACTCCTCCCTGTATCATGTTTTCTGCAGCGTCCGCCAACATTTTCTCCTATTTTTTCATATTCTCCACGTCCAGAAACACAAGGAGCGAGATAGGCACAAACCAAAACACAAGAAGGCCCCCATGGACATGTCTCCATCCCTCGTCCTTCCAAATATCATGGTCCCAGACAAGGTGAGCGCATGCTTCTACTCTTCAGTCCTTTTGCTTTGGTGATTTGTAGCTGGCCTAGTTAAATGTTACAGCAGGAGTGGCTGGTTGACTTTTGTTTCTCCTTTACCTTGAATTACCTTTGTCGCTCTTCTTCTGTGTCCCTCACACATCCCATCCTCCCGTTGGCCTTGCTCATATTTTTGGCCCTCACTTTTTTCACATGGCATTGGTTTGATCATTTTCAATCCCTGTTTTGCTCATGGTACCTGTCCTCCCTTTCCTCTCAACCATAAAATGTTTCCTTCATCACTCATTCTCTTCTCTCCTTCCTCCTTCAGACCTTCAACAGCAGCAGCTCAGGGGTAGGCGTCCCCTCCCTGTCAGCCGCGCAGAAGCGGCTCGATGACAGCACTGCTCGTTTCACCAACGCCAACTTTCAGGAAGTGTCTGCCGTGCTCTCCAGCGGCAGCTCCAAAGATGGCCTGGCTGCAGAGACTGGGAAAACGGCGGCTGAGGTGAAGAGTAAGAAGAACAGTGGTGGGAGTCACACGGTGGGACAGAGGGGCGGCCGCAAGTCTCTCACCTCCTCAGGGAAACCCCTTCCCTCCGCCGTGGTCACCATGGCAACTTCCTCCACATCTGCCTCTGCTTCCACTGGGCCTTTCCACCAAGGTGAATTGATGGCGGCAAATGGTGTCGTATGTTAATATCCCACTATGGGGAATTAACCCTGCAGTTAGAAAAATGGAAACACAATGACAAATCATCTGGTATTAACCCATTGCTCACGCACTCAAAAACGCAACTGCAGCACAATTTAAATTACAGCGGTGTTATTTAAACCCAAATACGAGTGTGATGCATGTGTTTTTGTGTGTGCGCCCACACATCCTCTGTCATTGGCTGCTTTTTGGCGAGACACCAGACTTTCAAGTGTGTGGCCGTGATAACAGTGTTTCGTCTCAACTGGCCTCTGGCTCCTGTAATGTCTCTGTTCCCAGACAGGGCCCCAGCATCTCCACACACACAGACAGGCACACACATGCACACACACAGACAGGCACACACACACACACGCACACACACGCACACGCACAAAGAACATGTGGGGAGGTCAGAACCCGAAAGAAGTCATTGCTCACACCAAGCTTTTTTTGTTTGGTACAATCAGAACCTTGAAGCCCTAGTCAGGGTTTTGTGTGTCTGAGTGTCCATCCATATGTCTGTTTTCAAGGCAGCTCTGCTTCATGGGAGGACTGCATGTTGAGGGAGGTCTGACTGTAGAGCAGATACAGAACAGAGAGCAGATAAAATGCTGATTTGTTATGTTTATCTTTTCCTGCTGCTCCCATGATGATGGAAAGGAGAGTAGTATGGAAACTTTTCCCTGCTATAATGACGGTTTCCTTTGTGTTGTTCTTCTCCTTCTTATTTTGTTATCATGTTCATTCTTTTATCTTCACTTCTATGTCTATGTCTGTCTATTCTTCTCTCCGTCTGTCATTGTCTCCTATTTTCCACCTGTTTTCCTTCCTTCCTTCCTTCCAGGCCTCCTGTTGACTAGTGCCAGCAAGACCCCTTCTGCCCCTTCCTCCTCAGACTTCCTGAGTTTCTCTGACTCATCCTTGCGTTCCGGGGGTGGAACTACCTTCTCCTCGCCACCATCGTTCAGCAGCTGCCTTGTGAAGCCGAGCTCGGAAAGTGGAACTTCAGAGGGAACTACGCCACTTTTTGGTTCTCTTGTGTCAGCTACTACAGCTTCTGCAGGTGACAGAGGTTATCATTTATAGCTTTACACTGATGTATCTTTTATTCAGTAATCTTTGTTTTTGATCCATCGTATTTATTCTAGTTTTATTTCTAATCACTGAATATATATATTCGTGGTTGAAAACTGCAATTTATAGACAGCTTCCATTAAGAACTATGGGTGTGAAGTTTTAAGGGGAATGTTTCTCCTGTCACGGTTTACAGAAGTTTGTCACTTTTCGATATAGTCAATGTAGAAGCCAAAGTTTTTGTTCAGCTTTGACCTTATTGGGGACCAAGTATACTAGCTAATCCTTGCTGAATTAATTCGCAGTTCAATATAGTGTTTTATTTAAAATATTCATCTACTTTTCAGATGGTGCTGAACTAAAACAATTAATCCATAACATGCAGGAAATTACAGTAGAAAAATACTGCAGACACTATGATTAACAATTCCGCTCTGCTCTCTTATCATTGCAGTGGGTGGGAAGCTGTATGAGAATTCCCACAGCCACACTGCAAGCGAGACGACAAGCCTCAGTGGGTCCACTGGATATAAACGGCCCGTGCCCTCTGGTCCGGGGCCAGGCATCGGCGGAGCAGTGACGGGAGGAGGGGAAGATGGGGTG
Organism: Pleuronectes platessa; assembly: GCF_947347685.1. Lineage (NCBI taxonomy): Eukaryota > Metazoa > Chordata > Actinopteri > Pleuronectiformes > Pleuronectidae > Pleuronectes > Pleuronectes platessa. The sequence goes on from NC_070645.1 coordinate 10,614,871, forward strand.
AAGAAGAAAAAGAAGGGCAACTGGCGAAACAGATTTGGACCTTGCTTCACTACGGATGTGAAGCCCTCAGAGCCAGCTCCCTCCCTGACTCTCCCTACCTCCTCCACAGTCAACACCTCCACCTCCTCCCCCTCGCCCTCTTCATCCTCGGCGCTCTCAGGCCGGCCGGGTTTAGTCTCCAGCAGTGGATTAGGAGTGGGAGTCGGAGGAGGAGGTGCAGGAGAGAGGGGGCTGGGGGTCATGGGTGTCAGCGGTGGGATTCAAAAGTCCCCGTCACTCCTCAGGAATGGGAGTCTGCAAAGCAGCAGCGGCTCCACAAGCACTGGGCCAGGTGAGGAAGACACATAAACGTAACACGCACAAAACACACAGTGCTTCACAAATATGATCTGAGAGGTCAGGACTAATAGTTGTAACAAAGACAAAAACTCTCAGGTACCCTCGTCTGTCCATGTCACTTTAATTTTTAATATCATCACAGTTTTATTGATGCAAAGCAAAAAGCCAGCCATGAGGAAAAAGTTAATGAATTGAAGATTAATTTAGACCTGTTAGACAGACAATGTGTCCCATTTTGCTCACCAAAGTGTCATCAGTGAGAGGCAAAGGAAAGTGGCTTATGAGTGGCACTGTTGTGGCAGTTTTTTTTCATCACATTCAGATTCTGACTTGTTTTTGAATATTTTTTGTGCCGTTTACTTGCAAATGCTGTTGAATTAAACAAAGACGTTTGTGGATCGCTCTGTGTATGGAAGCATGAGCATTACCAATCACAAAAGGCAAAGATTTGACACACCTTTGTAATTGGCTCCTTGTGTGCATGTGTCTGTATGTCAGAGTGCAGGCTATGTGTTATTTTCTCACACACGTGTAAGTGGTCTGTATGTGTTTTTTTTCCCTCTTCTCATCGTGTTCAGTTGCTTGGCAACTGTCTTTATGCTTTGGAGTTCCCCTCTGCTGATGGAAATGGCTCAGCACAGCCCACGCATCCAGCAGCTCCCCTTTCTTCCAGAATTACCACGCTTTTGTTTCTTTCTCCTGCCTCTCGGCTCTTCTCTCTTACCTGCATTCTGCTCATTCCTCGAATTCTCACCTCACCTGTTGATGCTTCGAAGGTGTCTGTGTCTGTCTGTGTGTGCGTGCATGCGTATGCGCGCATAGAGACAAGAGCATGCATGAACAATATTTGTAAAGTGGGATTCACATTTCTTGTTATCACACTTTTTTCCCCCTCACACTGATAAACAACAGTTTAATGACCATTAACGGTCCAAAATAAAGTATTTTGTGTCTGTGACTCAAAAAATAGAATACTAATTCAACAAATAGTTTTACAAATTGTTATCTATGTAGCAGAATAAAATAGCAGAGAATCTGATAATTCACACATCAGTAAAACAGACCAACAGGCTGACACAGTGTTTTCCATTTTTTTCCCTGCAGTTTCATCAAATAACATTACATATCGCTGGCACTTTTATCCAAAGTGACTTCCAAAACTATGAGGGCCAATTCAGGGTTCTTGCCCAAGAACACTCCAGCATGCAGATGGGAAATCTTTTGTGCCACTGCTCATTGCCCTGCTGGTCTTGCACTCTCAAAACACATTGACCTACCTGTCACATTCTGACTGGCCTAATGCAACATTGGGAGAAATCCTGCCACTTCAGTGGCCCAGTGGACCCTCGAAACGTCCATAAAGTTTTTACCTTCCTTGACAGGCATGTATTCTGCTCTAGCTGTACAGTTCCCAAAACAGGCCGGCAGTCACTCTCTCAGTGCGCATGAGAGCAAACCATGCGTATGTTCAAAGGATCACAAGACTTTCTGGACAAACCGTAACTACTTTCTATAGATGGGACTTACCAGTGCTCCCCGAAAGTCTGCGACTTCTGTTCAGTGAGCGGCAGAGGAGAAGCAGCAGTTTGTGACACAGGCAGAGGCAGTGCACTCTGTGACAGACAAAGGCGGCTTTCAGATACAAACTGCAGCCCTGAATTTGTCTATACATTACTCAGTGGAGCAATGCAAATGTCTGAATCAGTTTAACCAGAAATTAAACAGACTGCCAGCTCTCAAGTACAAAGCCTGTGCAATGTCTGCTTGAGCTAATTTAAAACCAGCTTACACTACACATAATGCAAATATATAATGTAATGACGTCAGATATATTGTTAATTAGCGTATTGCAGTAGAGTTTCCAACGTCATCCTCAATTTCATACATTTACCACAGGCCTTCCATTTACTTAGTTCCAGCCTGTTTTTGTTGGAATAACATTCTTGCTCACCTTTGTGTCTCTTTCTGTTACTCAGCCTGTCTTCGATTTTGGATTAATCCAAGTTCCAAAGATGAATGTATTTTTCATTCGTGCTATTTACAAACAAACAAATTATTAACTTATTATGTTCCATTTGTCTTTGACCTTCAAAATCTAAATATTGGACAAAACCTCTCAGCACCACATTGATTGAACTGGAGCATCCACAGGATACAATGAATCTATAGCCAGTATGTTTTTTTCCCTCAGTAATTTAGTTCTGAAAGTCAGAAAAATGATGCGGTTGCTAAGTAACAATACACTGACTCTGATCAAAACATTTACTGTTTGCTATGGTATGGATGTCCGAGTCGAGGAGGCATATTTTTAGAATATACATAAGCATACATTTAAGTGTTTTTGCATCTGTGTTCAAGTTCATATATTTTATTTTGTACTGAGATTGAATCATATTAATTTATCAATACCCACAGTTTAAAATAATATAATTGTGTATCAAAAGAAATATGCTTTCAAAAATATCTATTTTTCTCTTTACGGCTACGAGTTACTTATGGAATATTACATGGTAATATAGTAATATGAAGATCATTTGGGTGTTTAATTTAAAACGATTGCACTATTGTAAAATCTCTACATTTATTGCCGCTTTCAACCATGAATATTGATATTCGATGTTTAAATGCGTGTTAGGTAGATATACTATGATATATTATGTAGCCGCAAGCATGAGTATGTGAGTCAGACCTGTGGGCAGCTGCTGTTTCCTTTCTGAATATAATTTTTTTTTTTTACCACAGTGTTTTTTTTTTTTTCATAGTAATTTCACCACCGTTTTGAGTTTTTGGTGCTGCTGCTTTTCCCTACAGCAGTGGTGGCATTTTCTGACCACAGCTGCTGAAAGAAGATAGGGAAGATGTGTGTGTGTGAGTAAGAGAGAGAGAGAGAGAGAGAGAGAGAGGGGGAATCGTGTGTTCTCCTTCCTACTGTAAATATTTAGCTGAGGGTTAATGCAGGGCAGTAATGGGGAGGATCTGGCCCCCCCACCATCCTGTCTGCTGACTCCAGCGTGCTGATGGATAGAGAGTTAACATGATAGATATGTGGGTGGTGGGGCAGGGGGTTAGATTTTGGCTAGGTTAATGTTTGACTGCACGGGGGTCACTGATGGGACGGACAAGCTGCCAGAGCATAGTGTGTTTGGTGTGTGGGGGAGGAAAGATGTTCGATGGACTCTCTCTCTCTCTGTGTGTGTGTGTGTGTGTGTGTGTGTGTGTGTGTGTGTGTGTGTGTGTGTGTGTGTGTGTGTGTGTGTGTGTGTGTGTGTGTGTGTGTGTGTGTGTGTGTGTGTGTGTGTGTGTGTGTGTGTGTGTGTGTGTGTGTGTGTGTGTGTGTGTGTGTTTTTTGAGGTATAGTTTCTTCTTTTACTCATGAAATTATAATGATCAGCAGTTAGTTCCGTTGTCTGAGGGAAAGTTGTGAAAACCAGGGAAATAATCAGTGATCAGGATTTTATTTTGAAAAGCATTTAAAACTGAATTGCTAAAATATGAAACCTGCATCTGGAACCTTCCCCTCATCTTCTAAATTGTTGAGTTCATAGATTAAAGTAGATTTTTTTGTTAAAAAGAAGAAAAAAATTATGAGAATTCTGAAAACTAATATTGTTGAAAATGTATTCTACAATTTTTCAATATTACTTGCTATTTTTGCAATTCAATTTCCGTTTATATAAAGGGTAAGCACTGTGGCTTAGTGCTCAAAATAATCGTGGTGAATTTTAAGAGGGGAAAAAAAACTGTGAATGCAACAGTAAGATTATTAAGAGATTAAAGCTCTGAGATAACATACACACACACACACACACACACACACACACACACATTCATTATGCACCTACAACAAGCAGGCAATTTAAAAGTGACAGTTCTTTCATGTACCTTTCAGAATATGTCTTCTCTCCACTTAATACACAAAGCTGTGGTGATAAAAGCAATATTTTCAATTGAGTAACAGATGTTAAGATGCCTCAATGTTTTCAGTTCTACCTCCTCATTATTGCTGAGATTCAAACCTTATCAGTGTATTGCAAACCCATGTAGTTTTTGGGACACACACACTAGATTCACTGCCTTCACTGTAGCGCTGCTCCTTCCACACTCCGCGTGATTTTTAAATACATTTCTGTTTATCATTGGTTGTAAAAAAAATTAAAAGAATAACCGAAGTCTTTCTGCAGCAACGATGGAGCTCAGTGTTTTCATTCACATTCCATTATAACCACGATTGCATGACTGTCCACAAAAAAGTTATAGGACCCCTGAAAACAGAAGAATGTACCAAGTTTATAGTCAAAACACAGATTGAGCTTTTAACATGGTGTGATGGCGTCCACTCGGTTCTTTATTGTATTTAACTTTTCCGAATTAGACAGCGCAGATTTGCTATTGAGATAATAGCAGCTTGAACTAATCAAGGTGGATTTTTTTTAAGCTCACACTCGTACTGAGCAGAAAGGGAAAAGGAACAGGGAGGTGGGTCAATGCTGGCAGTTGTGCAATAGGGGCTTCACGTTATTGATCGCACAGGCAGGTTGCGGGTTTCTGTGTGTGTTTGTGTTTGTATTCGTTCTTTGTCTTTTAAGATCCTAGTGGAAGTTTTAAATCCCTTTTTTAAATTAATGATTAAATAATAACCAGATTATCTAAAAAAGCAGTCTTATTGTTAACATGACTGTTTTCGTTTTACTTTATTTCCGAAAATGTCTTGAAAAAAATGGCGTCCTATCACTTCAAACCTGAAAATCAATTGATTCGGAGCTCAAAGATTTTCACATAACAGTGAAAACATTTCAAGTAAATTAGTGATAAAAGTATAATACATACGTTTACATATTTTAGGCGGTAAGCCTTTATTTTAATTTGACAGCATCAAGCCTGAAAGTAGGAGAGAGAGAAGCTGTGCAGAAAAGGGCCAAGTCAGAACCGAACCCGTGACTGCTGCCGAAGGATTCCATGTATAACCAAAAAAAACTGTTGCTCCAACTTTTATGTGCATATGTGAATAAAAACATTCATATTTACTTTGGTTTTTCAGGAAATAAAGGAGATCAGATATTTAAAATTCAAGCTCTCCTTATAAAACATTAAAATACTGTTTTCTAGGATATTTTAATTGACCTTTGAATTAGTTTATCATAATGTGAATGTAAAGTAAATTTAACCAGTAATTTAATCTTATTTTTACCACTGTTTTTGCACTGTCATGTCAGCAGTGGCATGGGCTGATAAACTGTTGGTTTTGCCTCTAATCCAGCTGCTAAAAATCTCGCAGGAACACATGCCCTCCGAGCCTCGGCAGCGCTGCTTTGGGTATCAATTTTTCTGGTGCATATTACAAATCGTTATAAATAGTATGTCGGTCCATGCAGTGTACATCTCCCTCTCTCTCTCTCTCTCTCCCTCCTCTATTTCTCTCTCTCTTTCTCTCTCTCTCTCTCTCTCTCTCTCTCTCTCTCTCTCTCTCTCTCTGTGTTGCGCTCCGTCTCTCTCCCTCCACCCCTCCCCTCCTGGCACAAAGATCTCTTGTTCCCCCAGTGAATGTGCACTGCCCTGAGCCATTCAGGCTTTTGTGGGGCTGAGGGGCCCGTTCCCCCCCCCCACCCCCCGCCTCCTCCTCTGCTGGGGTCAAAGGGGGGCAGGGGCAGGGCTTATCCCTGGTTAGTGGGCGAACACAGGGGTGTGTGAGGGGAGGGAGGGTGAGACGGAGAGAGAGACAGTGTGTCAGACAGAGCACAGAGATAAGAGCCGGGAGCGTGTGTGTGGAAATAGAGCAGCCTGTTTGCATAGGTGGTTTGAAATCTTGTACTGCATAACATTATATTCATAAATTTTAACCGGATGGATAAAATTACGTGAATTGTCTGAATTTGTTCAAAGAGCACTAATAATGGTAACTGACTGTGCAGATTGATTCTCCTCCTCTTTTCTGTCCCAGTTTGTAAAAAGCTTCATATGAATGAAGTTTGACTGCAGATGTTTTCAGTTTGAATCAGTGGCTCAGTGTGTACGAGTCTCTGTTCATTTAAGCTTTACAATAATTGCTGAGATTATAACCAGGATTTGACGTATTTGTAAATTAATCATTACATGTCTATATGTATTGTGTTTGTTTATATTTCAAATAATTGTTTAAAATCTCTCACTTTACTGTCAAAAATGTTTCTATTACTGGGGTTATGCAAATTGTCAAAAGCTAGGTTCTTAATATCCAATTTAAATATTTCAGCTGCGGTTATATGAGGGATTCATTTTATAGAAATCAGTAACAAATGTTGTTCTGTATTTTACAAACATGACATGTACTCAATATCAAAAAACCTCAGAGATTATTTAGATATTTTTTAACTTGTCATAGTTAGAAAAGCACAGAAGATGCTAATAATATTATCAATGAATCAGTTCTTTTGGAAAGTCCTCGCAGGCTGTGATTATTGCATATATAGATATATTTACACCTGTGCTTTTCATTCTGTAATAATTTACCTATAAATCTAACGTATTTGAATGTTATCTCTGGTTTCTGTGCAGGTGTTTTCTCTGGTGCTGATGGGTCATCGACGGGGACAGGGGCGGTCACCGTGGGCGTGTCCAGCTCAGAGTTGTCCCAGCAACAGCAGCCCACGCCCTCTCTTCCCCCTCCCTCTCCATTCACTGCCACCGCTCCGCTAACCAGCACAGCCTCCCCACACGTGAGTTCAAACAGGACCTGAGTTAAAAACTGTCAAAAACCTCCTCATGCTCATTAAACACACACTCTACCTCCGCTTACCTCTACGTTTCTCACAAACACGCACTCCCTTCACTTTGCACCCACTACCTCCACCAGCTCTCGCATTTTTTAGCTGAAGTGTGGGAACAGAAATAAACCAAAGTACACTAATTAAAAGGCTTTCACAGCGTATCTCAGTGCGTTTACTAATCCATTGCATATTAATTATGTGTGAAATGTGTGTGTCCTGATCTTGTGTAGATTGTTTTTCCCTGAGCTTTTATATTGCTGATTGTTGGGTCTTAGTATTTTTTTTTTTACGAAGATATGTAAATTTATTATATACGTTTCATTGAAATGTGTGAGACTCCAACTTAATTCAATAACTGCTGTACCTTAGTGATCTGGGTCTGTATTATACAGGTAAATTAGGCATTTTTAATGCTCGAAATATACTACAATGCTGGGAGATATAATCAAAAAAAATATATATTTACCATCATTTTTTTGTAACAGCAAAAACCATATAGGTAGAATGCTGTAAGACACACACACTATCGTGATTTCCATCAGTACTATTTATGTAGAGATATGTGAAATAAACAAATCATGACCTTCACGTTTAAGGAAAGTCCAATTTATCTCAGATTTATTTGAAATGTTTGAGTTTGTTTCATAGATTAAATTTAACCATATGTTCTTACCACATCAGGCATATTTAAAAGTCAGACGTGGAAGCCAAAGTTCTGTAGGTTTATCCACATCCAAATTAATTATGGTGAATTTTGGACCAAAGACTGGAATTTTATATGCACTTCTTCAAAGTGGAGTGTTCCACAGGTTTGAAAACGTTCGCATTCAAAAGTGAGGACGTTAACTGTAACTTGATCAGTCACCCTCCATCCCTCCCTCCCTCCCCTCCTATAATCACTGTCTCTTAAAGGAACAAAAAAAAAAAATCTCCTCTTGAATCACTGACCCCAATGTCTATCCTTTCAAAACCTCCCCAAAGACCACGCAATGTCCACCGAACTCCCATTTTTCTTCCGTGTCCACTTACCACCCCTCTTTCTTTCTCTCGCACACACTTTTTCTCACCCTCGACCTTCCTCCTCTCTGTCCCCGTCCATTTCTCCTTTTTTTCCTCTCCCTCCGTTGTCCTGTGAAGTAATGACATCTGACAAGCACCACAGTAGGGATGGAGGGATGGAGGGATAGATGGAGGGTAGGAGGGGTTGGGGGCTAGTGTTTGTGTGTGTGTGTGTGTGTGTGTGTGTGTGTGTGTAGGTTAGGGGGGGCTTGCACTCATGCCTTGAATTCACTGGCCTGGCCTTCATCTTCCCTGTTCCCCTGTATTCAGCCTGTATTATAGAAGACAGGAGGCCCAGGGAAGCACAGGATATCACGCCTGTTTGTAGCATGTATAGAGGAGCTTGTGCTGTAGATGTAGCGATTGAGAGAGGGAGGGAGAAAGAGAGAGAGAAATTTAAAGACGGAAAATAAACAGCAGAGCGCACGAGTGAAAGCTACTCAAGAAGCCAAAGGTTTTTTTTCTCAATTTTGTCGCACCAGATTGTAAAAAACAAAAGAAGTGGAAAAAAAAAGTGTGTTAGTTTGTACAGTGTGAATCACGCCTCTCAGCATCTGGGACACACACACTCTGGATAAAGTCTGCAGAAATTATGCAACAATACAGGGATGCCAACAACAAGCTTCCCTCAGTGTGGGTTTTTGTATGTGTGTGTGTGTGTGTGAGTGACGGAGACCATTTGCTATTTTCAGTCCACTAGCAGACTACTGTTGTTGGCTATCAGCCCAGGACAGAGAAAGGGAGTCCGAGAGAGACTTTGAATGAAAAATGAATGTAAATGAAAAATGAATGTTGATGGGAAAGGGGGCTGGATTATGGCACCGATGGGAGGAGGAAGGAGGAAGGAGGAAGGAGGAGGGGTGTCTAGGGAGAAATCTGAAATGATTTCAATTGGAACAAGGGAACAGGTTCCCTCTCTGAATTTAACATTTAACACAGATGAGGATATCCAGGTTGTTTTGCAGATTTTATGATTTTAGATGCTGTTTGCACATACACACACCCTTCATATGATGATCAGGACAGGACATGCGTTTTTGTGTAATTACACAAGTGGTTTTTCTGCATTTCATCAAAAACATTGTTTCATAGATTGGAACTCTCCTCAAATTGTAGGAACCAGAATATTAGTTATCCATTTTTTATTCTTTATCTTTAACAATTTTTTTAATCTTTTTATGTATTTCAGCTTTAGCAAAAAAAAGATAACATAGAAGAGCAAAGTCAAGTGACATAAATCAGTTTTCTGTGCTGTCAACATGCTTTGCTTCTAGTTTTACTCTGCAGCTACCACAACAGTCAGCCATTTTGTTCACCTGCTTCCTCTGATGACGCTCAGCCCTTGCTCTCCTCCCTCACAACCCCACCCTTCCTTCGTTCCACAGCCCTTATGTGGGAAATGCCTTAATTGGATTAAACTATATGCATCAGAAACACTTTGTCAGCGTGTCAGCGTATAGTCAGGATGCCGGGGCGGGCTGAGCCTCTGTGTGCGCAAGCGTGTGTGTGTAAAGGAATCATGAACTTCAGAATCATAATTTACAATGATTTTTTGGGGGGACTTAATTTTTTGCACATATTTTTTTTTACATAAAATGTTTTTTCCTTAATCAAATAAGAATGACTGTCATGAAGTAATTGTTAGATGCTCTGTGACAAAGGGTAATCAATGTTAAAGACCAGAGAATTTACATATTTTCAGACCAGATAGACCCGATTGATTCTCAGCTTTGGATTCAGGCTCAATAAATGTTTAATAACATGAGTCAGACTTCTTAAATATCAATATAAATAACATGAACTCTTGCCGCCTGCTTGTTTATTACCAAGCAAAGAAACACCAGAGATTCTGCAGCGTGATTTTAAAGATCAGGTTACCGTGAAATGCAGTTCAATAGTTACATTGACTAAATGTCAATATATATTTCCTAAGCAATTGACCTAATATAATGGAAATAATTTGGTAATTAATCATTTAAAGATTTACTCTTCTGGTGTCAACCATTAAAGTTTTAGAATGAACCTTTGTTTGCGGTTTGTGTAATATTTGTTTATTTGACAGGGACAATGCTCTTTAATCAGCAAAATGACTTAAGTTTATATAGTATGTGTGTTGCGAAGTTGGTTTCCGGATGTTTTTTGTGTCATGTTATATTTTAGACCCATGTCTTTATGTTTAAACTAATATTTAAATTTAGATCAAGAAAGTAGCTTTCTGATAAATTCATTAGGAGAATCATAATATTCCTAAATAATGAACAAGTGATTTTTTTATTCAGTAATTTTTTTGAAGCATTTTGTCATTCGACTTGTTGCTTGAAATTGATTTCGTAAAATTATTAACTCCCCATTGGAGAATAATAACAAACAACCTTATGAAAAGCTCCCTGT